>NC_047162.1:2897500-3135000 GCF_009819705.1 Hippoglossus hippoglossus
TGCTGATGCTTAATGAGCTATCAGTTGAAGAAGACCAAAGAATAAAAATGTAAAAGTGAAGATTCACAGTCCCTTTTGAAGGTAAATGTTAAACCAGGCACTCACCTCTGTCTCCAGCATCTTATTCTCATTAGTCAGATGCTCAAGTGACAGAGCCGTCCCCTCTGACTTCTCAGTGGCCTGGAGAAGATAATACAGAAAACGTTTTTTAAATGTTTGGCTTTTTCTAAAGACACAACATCCTGTGATCTAGAGAAAACAGGACAACTTTCAATAATTTTCTTTTCTATAATTATAGAAAAAAAGAAAATATTTATGAATTTCATCTGTGGTTTTGTGTACAGTCTGGCTATTCATATTATTATTTGTCTGTTTATGGGGATTATTTTGGTTTGTTGTGGTGAATTCTGTTGAAAATGGACAATAGACCATTTTTTAGAATGCAACATTAATTTGAACCAAAGTTTTTTTGGCCACTTGGGGGCAGTTGAAACACAGCAGAGGAGTAGCTGTAGATGCGATGCATATTTCCACCTTATCAAGTTGATATAGTTAATTTATTAGCAAACAGATGCTTATTTACGGATTAGGCAGACATCAAACTAAATTAGCATTCATTTGTCGTCGTGTCAATGTTCAACTAACAAATATAAGTCTGATATTCACTCTCTTTTAGCTCTAGTTTGGTCTACTCCAATTCCTGAGAAGAATACAGTGGGGTCCAAAAGGTTCTCTATGCTCCACTATGTTCACCACTATCTATAAATATGGCCTCATCTTTTTGAGCTTTGTCTCTGAAAACAGCTGCCAAAACTGATGGTAATGAGAACAGTGAGAGTGAATCAAAACATGAAATCTGCTGTAAAAATGGAACAAGCTCAAATCCATTAAAATACGCTATGCAGTTCATCTCTATAATCAAAAATAATTCATGTGATCTGTCGCTATCGTTAAATATTGATTGAACAGCAGTTGGTGAATCTGTTTTGCAGCCAGACAGCTAAGCAGCATTATGGAAATTTAAGACATTAACTTACAAGTGTGGACAAATGTATAAATCATCCAAATCACTCTCAAGTTGAAGCCAAAGTCAAGACGTAAAACATTAGCTCTCAAAGAACAGTATTCCATTTATAACCACAAAGGTCAGAGGTCAAATCAATCTTGGCTAAAAAAAGAAACAAGGCTCTTCACTGAGTCTCAAGATTGTTCAGTTTCCCTTTCACACCCAGTAGGGAAACAAAATACTGTCTTATAACAGCAGACTCTAGTATTTGTATTAGTATAAAAGCAGAGGACCTGTATAATGAGTGGATGCTATGTATGCACTGCTGTTCAAATTCAATAGCTGAGGTTTCAGCCTGTATTGATCCTAAGTGACGGCATGGAGAATCTTTCTGCTGCTAAGACGTCCGACATGTGCAGAAACACTGACTACTAGAAATGTACGAGCATAAATACTAAATGAGTTGAAGCAGCGTGTTCCTGTATTTCCTTTATATAAGCGATGACTTCATACAAGAACACAAACAAACAGAGTTTATTATGCACAAATTCCGATCAGTTTTGGTTACTAGGGATTTCATATATTCGTGTTGTCTTCTTTGTTTTTTTTTAATGCAAGTATGCAATGTCATGTTCTTCTGTGTATAAGTCACTCTTGAGCAACATTTGCATCCTAATTTGATGACAGATGTGAGGTTGTCTGCTCATGTTGGCAGACGATCTCAATCACAAACCATATTCCTTTTTCCGAGTTTCAAACTCTTATTATTTAATATTTGTTTCCCTCTGAAAAAAGGTCTTCAGGGATTTTGGTCTGCCCAATATAGTGAACATGTCCGAATTTCTCACCTCATAAAAAAATCAGCAAAACTGCATTAATGCCTAAAAGCTGCATTGTTTGCATTAAAACTATTATTGACCAACAGTCAATATTTCACCTCTGTCGTCTGTGTTATTCTGACAAACCCCTGTTAAGCAATATAAAACATCTTAGAGATACCTCCACTTGACATGATTTAATGGATGATTCTGAAAACTTGATTATTCATACAATGCTTTCATTGTGTAAGTGTAACAATTAAGTTGTGTTGATAGGCATCCACAGCTGATAGACTTTGCGTAAAGCTTTAATCAAAAAAAGAAAAGTGGCCGTATTATTTTATCCACATGGGAATGAGTGCAATGTGTGCATGCGTGTAAGTAATGTTTTAACAACACAAAATTAGCCTGAGGAGAGAGTCGGATTTGGAGCGAGAAACTTTCTTTAACTCCGTAAGAAAGCATTCTGGAGAGGTAGGATTAGTTCAGTAGGGATTATTAAAAGTGCCAAAAACGTTTAAAATTAGCAAAATCCGAGCAATTACTTTTCCATTTCCTTCTACAGAATGCCAACACTAATTTGCTTTACTCAGACTGAGCTACCTTGGTGGGAGTCTGCAAATGCCAACACACTGATTCATCGTCTACATACAGCATTATTCAAGCTGCAGTCGGAGGCCGGGACAGAAGAGACGGAAGCAAGATTAGCTCTCAGGCTCTTTTCTGTGCACTGCACGTACAACAATAAGAAGACTGGTTACACGAGGACAAGATATTTTCACGAGTGTTGTTGTACCAGTATCGTGCACTGAGTTGTTATACCAGCGGATTACTGTGCTACATAAACTGAAAACTCACAACATGCAGCGGTAGAAAAAACAAATATGTAAATAAATACTCTTTTACAAGCAGAAGACCTGCATTCAAAATGTATTTAAATAGTAAAGTAAAAGTACTTATTTCACAGTAAAAGAGTATCATGACATTATTACATTTTGGATACAGATGCATAATTGCTTCTGCAGAATTTTATTCTACTAGCTGCTCGGGGTTCAACTTCAACTTTTAAGGTGGCGCTGCTTTTGACGACTTTGTATATAGTTATGAAGTTTTAATGCCCACATTTTATTCAAAGATTGATTTATTTTCGTTATTCTTAGATTTTTCCATGATATATCGGATCATTTTATGTCTAGAGAGGAAAGTCTCTTTGTTGAGACTGTTACTAACACATAGGCATCTAAAACATGAAAGGCTGCTTTCTTGTTAGAGGTCACAATCACAAAAAAGCCACTAGTTGTATTTTAGATAATGTATCAAATTCTATTTTAGGTCAGTTTAAGCTATTGTAGTTTTTTTATGTAAAATCCCCAAAAAATGAAAAGTTACAGCTGCCAAATAATAAGTGAAGTAAAAGGTGTAAAGTTGCAAATAATGGAAATATTCAAGTTAAGTCCAAGTACTTTAAAGTACAGCACTTGAGTAACTGTACCAAGTGATTTGTAAACCTACCTGTGTCAGCTGGACCTTCAGCTCCTTCTCTCTACACTTGCTCTCCTCTTTCAGGGTCTTAGAGTCTTTCTTCAACTGCTCCACACTCTGCTCCAATTCTAAAGGAAACAGAAGGTCATCAACTGTAATAACAATCTTGAAGGAGAAATAGATCACCTACTATTTAGTCGGCATAAAGATGGTAGATATACTGTATGTCTGTTTACCTTGCATGGTCTTTGCTGTCCTCCTGTTTTCCTCCTCGGCTATCTCAAGCGTTTGTCTCTGAAATGGAGAAACATCAGCTTGACTATGAGATAATCACTTACATGGCAACATTCTTGTTCCTTGAGCTAAGCGGGCAGTAATGAGCGAATCCAGAGAACATGCAAAGTTTGTGGATGAAATAACTCTCTTAATGAGGCCACTTTCTCGATGCCCATGAGCAAAACACCTCACGGTGAAAAAATCTCCAGTTACAGACGTGCATTTCTTATTGGAAGCGTGCTTGTCGTGTTATATAGCCATTTTCATGCCTTCGCAATTGGGTCCGGACTTTCTCCAGGGTTTGACTTTTACTCATGAACAATGCAGCAGGAGATACTCAGATGGTGCAGAAGGCAGAGGCAGGATGTAACATATTAATTTCACAAGTTTTTGTTTACAGCAAACTGAAAAGCTCTCTTGCCATCTTCATCAGTGTCTTCAATGCTTTTTCATCGTGAGATAGTTTCTGAGGTAGAACTTTTTTCATTCTTGTGTCTGTGGCGTGTTAGCATGTCTGAGTAGGCAGTCCATCATATGTGTCCCAGGACATATTTGCATTCACACAGCAAAAAGAATGTGGCCACATGTGTCACCTCTGAGAGTGGCCTGAGTGATCAGATCTCAGGATGCATTTAGGTGCATTCAGACAAGTACTTAGCGCTGAGCACCTGTGATCGGATCACTCAAGACTGGTGTTAGTACCAGGTCTGAACTGGCTCTTAATGTAGAGTCTATCAGAGCTGACCTGTAATGGACACTTGTGACATGGAGGCTTTGGGCACTGGAGAAACAGTTTATCTGAGCATGTATGGACAATTATTTGCTACTCACGACAAAATTATTGTTCTTTTCTTGTTTTTCGTTAGTATTTGTTTGAAATAAAACAATAAAATGAAAGTCACTAAAGCATTGAATGTCACTGTATTGAATTGTATTTTTCTACTGTTCATTTGGGATTATTAAGGAGGCAAATACTTTCTTTCTTTCTTACCAGGCTGCTCAGCTGCTGTTCCAGAGAACTCTTATCCTGCTGCACAGACTGAAGCTCTTTCTGTTTGCTCTCCAGGTCCACGCTCAGCTCACTGATCTGTTGTGGACACACAGTATAGCACATACACATGTACATCTATAAATAATGCATTATCACAGTAGCAAAGCACACATAACAAGGATATATGCCTATTTCCTAATGTTTTCCACAAACCCTTTTCTCTTGAGACTGTGCCTGGGCCTTGAGGCTGCTAATCTGTTGCTGGGACAGAGACACAGCATCCTCCTTCTGCTGGGACGCCCGGAGCCTCAGCTGGAGATCTGCCACCTCCCTCTCCAGCTCCATGATCCTGGAGCGCTCAGACACAGTGGCCACCTGCAGCAGAAAATGCAGAGAGGAGGCATGAGGGTGAAAGAGGATACAGGAGAAGCTGACAGAGGAGAAGAGACCTGGGTTTTAAAACGTGAAGCCCATACGAGAAACTCCTTTGACCTGTCTATTGTAATGTGAGGGAGGGTAGCAACTGAATCATTACATTTTATTTACTGGTTTCTTAGAGAAGTCATGATCAAAAATAAACAGTATTCATTTAATAAGACAAACACAATCCCTGTGGTTAAGCCATCATAACATGACCATGATCCAAAATTTGTACTTACCAAACAACTGGAAGTCACTGGAGAAGTGTAAATGTAAGTAAATCTCCTGCTTTCTGAATTTCATAAAATAATCTATGTATTTATGCACTATAGGAAATATCCTCATAAACACACACTATAGTTTATTCTGGCTTATTCTTACACACATACTGTCCTCCTGCACCAACTTTTCCCTAGAGTACCAAATTCGGATTAATCCGCCATTGAAAATAGTCCCCAACAAATGCATGTTTGCTGAGACTTGTTTTAAATAAAACTATGTATTTGAGAGGTATTTTCCAAGTTTTACATCTTTGGTAGGAACCAATGAGTTTGGGGCTGAGTGCAAGGGACAGGGCAGAGAAGTTTGAAGGTTCAAAGAAAGACGTGACACATTGTTGGTCTTTTCATGGGATTTGCAGCAGAGGAAAGGATGCCAGCCTTATCCTTTAAGTCCAACAATGTCAAAGCACAGGCATTCCCAAAATGGGTCCTTTAATAGGACTTTCATGCACACATGCATCATTTTCAGGAATATGGCCCAGGCCAATGAGCTTTAAGCATCACTATGCCAGAGCTAGTTGGATGAAGCTACATCGGAGGCACCTTCGGATAACTAGGACAGTTTACATAATGTTTGCACTGTGGTTCCTTTAACATATCAAAATCACATCACTCAGTCCTGCGGTGGGACTGGGACAGCCAGCATTACCCTAGTGTCCTCTAAATCCCTCTGGAGTTTTTCAGCTTTGGTCTTTTCAAAGAGCAGGCTCTGCTCAAGCTCCTTTATGTGGGCATGCTCCAGCCTGGTCTGCGTCTGTTAGTAAGAGAGAGCAGGAAGAGTAGAACAAACCAATGCAACACTGACATGCCAGCCAAGACTTTAGAGAAAAGAGCAGTGAGTGGGTAAGAAAGCACTGATGGTTCCAATCTTTTCAATTACATCAGTTGGTTGTGCTTATTCTGCTCAGAGGAATATCAGCAATTAACTATTTTTATTATCTCATTCTGACTCTCAGCTTCTTCAAATAACTTTTATTTCTCTACAATGGGCACCTGAAGGAGACTAATCCAGGCAGTAAATCTTCCCAAGAGTGACAAAGAAGAAGATAAAGAAGAGGAGGATGGAAGCGCAAAGGAAGACTGAAGACGAGGCAAGACAAAAACAGCTTTCAAGAAGAGGCGTATGGAAGAGAAGATGATGAAAGGATAGTAATATACAAGTACTGCAGATGGGTAGAAAAATCTGAGTGGAAGGATAAGTGAGTTAAGTATGAATGAATAAATAAAAGGAGCCGGAAGACAGGCATGTCTTAAGAAGAAATGAAATGAATGATTCAAAGAGCGCAGGAAAAGGAAAAACTGATCCAAGAGCAGTAATTAAGTTTTGTGGCCCCTTTTTTTTACCATTTTGAAATCACTGACTGTGCTTTAACAAATTAGAACAGAGCAAACAGAGCAAGTACAAGCAAAAAGCTCAAAACTCATGAAAGAAGTGCAGAAGAAGTATTGATTTATAAAGAACTGAATGGATTAGGTATTGCAAAATTAGTTATCAACTTATTGTTAAGTTTGTGAAGGTGTTCATTTAAAAGTTTCAGTCTGACAATGTAAAGTACAACTAGAAAAACTGATCCCTGAAGAGAACATACAATACAAACAGAGCGGAAACAGGAAGTAAACTAGTGAAGTAAAAGTAAAAGTAGTTAGTTACTATAAAATATTAATAACAGACAGACAGACAGACAGATAGATACCTCCAGGTCTCCTTTGGTAATGCAAACCTCTTCCACACGAAACTGCAGATCCTCCACTTTTCTGTCAAACAGGAACAATAATAAAAAATTCCATCATAAATATTAGATTTTAAAAGATATTTTTATTCAATTATTAAATGGGAAGTTAATGAGGTGCATGGAGCCAAAATGTAAAAAGCTGTGGTGCCTTGGAATGATCCCTTTAGTGTGATAGTGAAATATTATTATATATCATCCCATGGTGGCTTCTTGAAGATATCAGCTGAGTCAGTGGCACTTTTTCAAAAGCTTAAAAAAAAATTAAATAGACTTTTAATTTCTATCTTTTTAATAATATCGTATCCATTATGTTTGGACACTTGTTTCTGTGTTTATGTAGAAATAACTACCATCAGCTTATGAATCATTTTTTGGCACCATCAAACATTAATTTGGAACAGGAAGGACATTCTGCTGTTGGGATATATCAGAGAACATATAATGATTATTTAGAGCAGTACAACATTGACTAGTGCAGAAAAAAAGAGATGAATGCAAAGTCACTGCAGACAGAATAAATGCCAGTTTAGTTGTGCAACCTCATAAATGCAATAAAAAGACAGGAGACAGGTAACACTATCAAATGTTGAAGTCAATCACAACGACTACATTCTGAATCGTGCATATTTATTCAGGTTATGTATTTTTCATTTTCTTACAGTCAGACATCGGGATCATTATAGTAGTTTTATTTTCCTACTTTATCTCTCACTTGAGTCTGCTGTTATCTGCTCTCACCCCTGACATTACTATCCATGAACAGTATCATGTGTGAAATCAGACCTCCCACCTTTTCTCCTCCTCCAGCTGGTTGAGCAGCTCCACCTTGTCTCGATCTGCTGCTTCCACCAACGAACGCAGCTGGTCCAGCTTTGCCTCCATCTCCATGGCATACTGAAACATCCGTAACCACAATGCAGTCTATTTAAGACGGAATTCATACTATTACAATATCTGTGAAAGAGCTCCCACACATTGTCCAACTTATAATATAAAGATTTATATATATATATACGATTTTTGTACTAGAAATTCTAGCTGTGGGCCCAGTAGTAGTCGTACATGTTGCTCTTATGAGTGTATAAAAAAAGAAAACTTGATATATTTTTACCTTTGACAGTTACACAAGTAAGATTTAAGCCTCTGTCAATTAGAGGCAGCATTGTGTCGTCCTAGATACGTGCAAAAGTAATTCTTTAAAGGTGCATGATTTTCTTTAGCAGAAAAGTCACACAAACACAAGCCTTGATATATTATAGTGTTAAAAAGGTGTTGTGGGTAATACCAGCTGTTTCGACACACATCCACGAGACACGGACCAACACCCTCATCCCATTAGCCAGGTTTCCTGACTGCAACCACTGTTCAGACTTAAGAAATTCTTCTGATTGACTTTTGTGTGTTCTGTCATGTTTTGTGTCTATTTTAAATGTTTTTGTTTATTGTATGTTTCGTTCAAAAATTGAATTCCTAATAAAGGAAAAGATAATTATAGTTGAATTATAGCTGTGGCTAAAAATATAATTGAACAACTACTAGCTAGCAGGTTTTGGTAAAATAAACAAGACTAAGTAAGTTATTTTTTCTCTGTTTTTTTTAGCCTTAGTTCCTGCTTCACCTGATCCCTTCCTTTCATCAGCATAGTCAGCTCCTGCTGCACCTCTCCTGCGTGGCTGGTCGCCTTTGCAACTTCAAATCTCTCCAGGTCTCTCTCCGCCAGCAGCTGTTCAATGTGCTGCTGCTTCTCCTTCAGCGCCTCCTGCAGGGCTGTGGTGCCAGAGATCTTCCGAGCATACCGAGCAGATGTCTCCGTCAGCTGAAACATCACAGCATACATTCACATTTAACACCATGTACTGTATGTTATCGAATATTGTTGTCCAGGGCATTTTATACTGCTAGGGTATAAACTGTCTCTCTGGTTCCTGAGGCTTAGGCCTATGAGGCTTAGGTGGCATATGAAATAGCAAATTATAAGGTAACACACAAACAATAAAGTCTAATTTCCCTGCTGTGGGATTGATAAGAAATATCCTTATTTGGAAATTGTAATTTTGCTTGCATACACCAATGCAAAACATTACACACAATGAGGCCCCAGTGTGTAATCATTTGTCTGAAACTACATTTATCTACTACTCATTTGTTTTGCCTAATACATTATGAATGAAATATACTCCTGTATTTAGTTCACTGGCACTACAATTTTTTATATTTTTCAGCACATGTAAATCTTATGGAGTCGCTATAAACCAGACTTCCCATCCTCTTGTGGTCACGTTGAGACAAGAACAGCAATTTGGTTGTGGTAAGTGAAACACTGGCTCTGGTTTCAGCTGAATAAATCCTCCAGTTTATGTCACTTTTTCTACATTTAACCAAGAGGAAGAGCTGTGATTGCCTAAAAAGTTCATACATGCTCAAATCATGTATAAATTTCAATGATTTGAAATTCGGAAAAATATTTAATAATTATATTTTCAACGAAAGTGTATAGAAATGTTAGTCATACATGTTAAATGTTTAACATAAAATGACACTCAGGTAGTATTACAGATGTCTCAAAACATATTTCCGCTTGCAAATTAGTAGAATAACTTTGTGTTAGGATTGGCTCAGACTGCAGACTTTTTAAAAACCTAACCAGCTCTGGTCTCTCTTTCTCTCTCATTGGCCGTTGTGGTTCCTTTCGGAAAGTAATGGCATAATCATAAAATTTTAAATCCTAAAAATAGAGCATGTTTGGTAATTATCAGGGCAGCCCTACTGATTCTGTGGGGAGTTTGGTGTGTAAGAATCACTCTGTAACCCCTCACCCCAGCCGTCTGAATCCAGTTTTGTTTAGTCTAAAATTTCTCAGAAGCTATTAACTGATGGTCAAAACAGAAAATCCACTGCAATTCAAAACAGAGTGAAAAAGGGACAAGAGGGAAAAACATAATCCTGCCACTCAGAGTGAAGTTTGGGGATGAGCTGCAGAACCAGTCAGCATGAAGCCAACAACATAGTGTGGGTCTTACCAGTCCTGCTCGGCTGGGTTTGCCGCTGATTGAGGAGGTGGCGGAGCTGAGCGAGCTGATGGAGGAGGCACTGGGACTCCTCTTCAGAAGGCCGGACCTCCTCCGTGAGCTCTTCGCCTTGGTAGGTGTTGTGCAGGGGAAGCCAATACGCGTCACCTTGTGGACCGGGGCAAACAAGCCAAACCTCGGCATGCACTGAAAGTACCTGAGGGGGAAACCAGGTTGCACCACAGAGTCAGACGCCGGAGACCGAACCAGTAACAGCTGCTGGTTCAGGAACATTTTTATAACTGAATTTTAGCAGATATTATACATTTGTCAATGCTCTTTACCTGGCCCCTGCTACAGCTCCATCATTCTTGCCAAGTGGTTCGTCTAGTTCGACTCCACACCAGTATCCCTTGGCAAAGTCTGTCTCTCCCAGAAACCGCACAACTCCTGCCTTGCTACCACCCACCTACACATGAAAAGAATTAGATAAAAATAATGTTTGACATAGCATGTTTTTTTTTCTCCACTTTAAGCTTATGAAGCTCGCTGACCAGTTGACTCGAAAGTTGACCTGATCAATCCAAATTCACATCTGTTATAGAAAAATACTATATTGTTTACATTGTCACCGCCAGATTGATTTCCAATTCATGATTTCTTCTAAGTTTTCTTTGCATTGTGGTTTGTTAAATAAGCCACTGCTTCCTGGAGCACTCTTATAGAAGAAGGGTAAGACAGATTTAGGGTTTAGAGAATAAGAATCGTCTTTGCATGATTCCCAAAAGACTCCAGATTCTGCGCTCAGACGTGTTCATAACAACACAGAAATCTCCAGAGTGTTCAGATGAGGTGTGGTGCAGCAGGCCGAGGCAGGATGTAACATATTCATTCTGCTGCTTGGATTACGTGTTCTGTGTTTACAGCACATCAACAGGCCCTTATCGTGTGAAGGTCTTTTGACATTTTCGCCTGTGTCTTCTACATGTGTGGCACCACTTTTTCATTATCAGATATTTGTATCCTGTTTTTATTTTTTTCATTTTTTGGTCTGTCGTCCACATGCCCACACGCTCACAGTGAATCCTCTGGAGGATCTCCTGCTGTGTTCTCACATCAGCTCATTCAGACATTCTCCGAAGTTTTTACTAAGAGATGGGCAGAGAAAATCTGGAGAAAGTCCGGAGGTTCTCACAAGGACATTTGCGTTATCACATACAGCCCCTCAGGAGAATGTCTGGAGATTCTCCAGAGTTCAATGCATGTCTGAGACAATATAACTACTCATTATGAATATTTATTGCTCAAAAATTAAATTTTATGACGACTTACCAGCACACGGTCTCCCAGCTTCAGCTCCCTTCTGTTCATCTTCATGGAGTCTGTGTCTGAGAGGTTTGACACCGACTCGCTGGACGTGAGCATTCGGCTTAGCAACCCACTTGTCTTTATGCCAGTGCCCTGAGCTGAACAGAGAAAATATATTTCCACTATGCTGATGTGACATAATAAAACAAGCACAAATCAAAAAAGTAAGGTAGTGGAGTGCATTGTTTTAAATTTACTGAAAAACTAATTAAGTATTTGATTTCTGTGTATTTTCACGTATACAGGTGAGAGATGTTACCGGTTGAGGTAGAGACAACAGGTGCAGGCTGGCTTGTTGCAGAGGATGCTTGTGCTGGGCTGGCCTGGCCCCCGTTTTCCTCCTTCTCTGGCAGTTCAGTCCTGGATAGTTTTGAAGGCCGCGTGAATATCCCCCTCCCATCCTCACACTGGAAGTACCGGACCCCTGCCACCGACCCGTCGTTCTTCCCAATTGGCTCCTCCAGCACGATTCCCGCCCACTGCCCGGGAGCGAACTGTGTGCCCCCGATAAACTGCACACAGCCGGGCTTGTTGCCATTGACCCAGACCCTCTCCCCTAACTGGAAGTCACCACATCCATCTGGGGTTGGGGAGGTAACACTACCAGGGGACTTCTCAGGAGGAACTGGCTTTGGAGTACCTGCAACCACAATTTTGTTTTCATCAGCCTTTTTGTCGTTTATACAATCGTGTACAGGTCAGTTAAAAACTCCCGACCAACTTCTCCGCTATCTCTTTTTTTACTTTACTTTTTTACTTAAAGCTCCTACAAGGATATTTTCATTTTTGTTGATTTTGGCATCTCTGTGGACAAAAGTGGTAAAAACCTTGGTCCAGACAGCACGTGCATTTGTAGTGAAAAAAAGACACACATGTAACGAGTTCAGGACATACACCAACAAAACATTGCGGCACCGCAAGTTTAACTTAATTCTTTTATTGTGGAAACGAAAACACTCATGAGAACCTCCACTAATATTGCCACTCATATATTCAAAGGTTAATTGTTGCAGGAACTGCTTGGTTCTTACCTGAGGACGGGGACGTCCTTGTTGGCACCCCTGATGGACGGACTATTTTACTGGGGGGCTTGAGTCCGCTGACCTTGCCTGGTGTCGTCATGGGGCCTTGTTTGTCCATGGCTGGGGATAGTGGGAGGTGTGTGGGGTGTCCGGCCTGATCAAGGTGGAGGACTAGGCCTTCCCCACCCCCCCGCACAGTCCCAATATGAGGGAATAGAGCTGAAACAAACAATCAAGCAAACAAACAAAACTGTCTACTTAGTTATTTTAAATATAAAACAACGACATGTCAATGAACTAGTAAACAAATATCACAGCTGCAACGTGTGTGGGAACATGACACAAATTTAGATCAAATAAAATCAACACTGGAACCATACCAGGACCAGTTCATGTTGCATTCTGTTAACTTAAAGTCATGTATTGTTGTCGACCACTTACAGAGCCTTCAAACTGATCTAACTCATCAGTCGATCTTTATCCTCATTAATTTTGTTTGAGCAGAAATATTTTATTAACGATGATGTAATCATGACCAGAGGCTGAGGTAATACACTGACAAGCAAAGACTTAAGTATTTAAACCTTCTAGAGCTGAAAATGATTAGTAATTTAATCAATCAACAGAAAAAAAACTAAAAAATATATTACGAAAAAACATTATATAGTTTTGGGGTTTTCATATATTTGTGTCACAGTTAACAGAATATCTGAGGTTTGGACAAAACAACATTTTAAAATGGCACGATAGTTTCAATTGACATGAGATATTTATGACTGATGTGAGAAGCTGGAATTCAATTAAAATTCAATGATTGCATAAGAAAATGACTGAAATGATTCATCAATGGTTAAAATACTTAATCACCACAGGTCTACTAATTATGACAGTTAAAACCAAATGGCTGCTCCCTTAACAATTTAGGTGAGTGCTATTTAGGGTGTGATGCATTTTCTATCTTATACTTGTAACACATTTAAATCATCACATTGTGGAGATATGTTGTCACTTAATGACTCATTTTCTTCTGGTGACCAGTTGTCAGGTAAAACATTATTAAATCTAATTTGATTCAATGTCATAAAACAATGATCCAGAGAAACCTCCCAGGGAGGGGACTACTTTGTATCTGCTCTGTAGTCAATAAACACAACCGTATCTCCGTGGGAGCTGCTCCACTGCTAAGCGACTGAACTCTGGACCGCTCTCAACACCTCCTACAAGTCACGTCCCAATGTTTATTCCTGAGCTATGAATTATCACCCACGCAGAGCAAAGCTGACCGCACGTCACATGTAGTTTTCCTCTACGTCCCTGCTCAAGGGCCACGAAGACAAATGCCTTTTCATTAACTGTATACTGCACTTGTCAAATCAAGAGCGACTGGTTTTTCACCTCAGACACTAAAATAAGATCTTTTCCCCCTGCAGGTCTGTAGGTGGTGGACATTTTACTCATGAGGCTGATGATTCACTCCAACTGCAACTAGGTCAACGCAGACATTATGTTTCATTCACTAACGACAATATAATCACACCCATAGATATAGATAGACAGATAAAGATATAACAAAGATTGTGCAGAGCAACAACAATTAGTCAATTGAAAAATATATATATAATTTACTATTTTGACGACAGCTTCCGCTTGTTGGTAATTTTTAAATGGTAAATGGTTTTGTATTTATATAGAGCTTTTCTAGTCTTGATGACCACTCAAAGCTCTTTACAGTACAGTTTTACATTCACACACACATTCATACAGTGCATCTAGTAGCAGCACTTTGTTGTTCTATGAGGGGCAACTCAGGGTTCAGCATCTTGCCCAAGGACACTTTGGCATGCAGATGGGGAAGACTGGGGATCGAAGTGCCGACCTTCTGGTTGGAGGACGACCGCTCTACCCCTCAGCCACAGCCGCCCACCAAAATGAAGCCCTTGATGGGGGTGATCTATGTGCCTTTAACAGACAAAGACAAGCAGTGGTCCAGGGATGAGCTTTGAAGAGGAAGACCGTCCGTTTTCCACCTTTTAAGTTTGAACCTGGAGAAGACTTGGATGGGGTCGAACCGCCCTCGTCATTTTGCAAGCATAAGCAGATTTAATGAGCCATTCGCAGTTTCACTGTACCGGCCGTGTGTACTTAGACTTGCATGGCTTAATCTTTGAGACAAGCATATGCTACTGGCAGGATCCACCAGGTAGCCCTCTCTGCGCTGAGATCACAGTGAACCCACTGTGATCGCGCTCTGGGGGTCAGTGCGGGGGAGCAAATATGTGAAAGCAAATATGTGAAGGTTAAATATTTTTCTTTATCATTAACGAGTGTGAATTGAACATTTTGATGCTTTGGAGTGGTGGTATGATAACACCAGACATATGAAAACATCTCCTTTGGTTGTGGTAAATTACAACCCCTATTTTCAGTTTCTATGAGAAATAACCAGTAGATTTGTCTATGATGGGTCCCGACAGTTTGTTGTTGACCCCAACAATACATGGCAGGTTCACTACTTTCCCAGACACCAACCAGTGCTCTAGATATGAAACAATTCATTGATCGGTTGAAGTCGTGGGCCATTGGTTTGGTTCTGCAAACCCTTTGACTTTTGTTATATATTTATTGAGGGACAGATGTCAAATACCACATAGATGGATTTTCAGTTTCATTATTATGCTTTGTTTGATTAAAGAGGCATTGGAAAGAGTAGGTAGATAAAGAACAACAGTGAGTGTAGGCTTAATGGTTCTTAAACCAGGTTGGAAGATGGCATCTCTTCCACTGTTTTTTATGATAATGTAGAGTCAACATTTTTGGGGGGGTATAACAGGCAACAAAGACATTAGAATATGTTTACTTATAACATAAATCAATAGAAAAATGTGGGCATTTTCACTGTTTCACTGTGGACATTTTATTCACCGAACATCAAGCAGTTATTAAAGAAAATAGTTGTCTGATGCTTTGAGTATAACAATAATCGTTGATTGCAGCCTTACGGTACTTCTATGGTGGAATAATAAGACCTTGCTTGTTGCTTTTCTGTGTGTTGATTGCTGGCTAAACAAAAGGAAGACAAATATGAGGAATTACAGCTTTAAAACGATATACACTAAAAGTTTAACTGACAGATTTCCACACAGAGTTCTCCCCACAAGACCAGGGCCACAAGCAAGAGTCGTGGTGCTAATTTCGAATCAATTTGCAGTCGACCCCATGCAGTGGACCAGGCAGGAGGAGGGAGGATGCTGCTCGGTTTGTAATGTTACCTGAGAGCCCGCCCCGCCCAACCGGTGCAGCCACACCAAAACAACAAGCACACCCGGAGCTGTCAGACCTCCTCCTCCTCCTCCTGCTGCTGCTCCTGCTTCTCACGCTGTCACCGCTTCGTCCCCAGCCTCACACACCGTGGCCGCTGAGCACAAATACAAACAACCTCCATGAAAACAACCACACACCGCCGCGGCTGCAGCAGCGGGGCAGACACACGGAGAGCCCGGGCCCGTGGTGTTGATGTCTGGGCTCGTTTCTCTCCCCACCCACGCTGCCTCCCCGGAGCCAGTGGGATAACTTTGGTGGGAACACTTTTCTCTCACCACCCCGCACATCGTCTGCCCGCTCACCGCCGCCCCACATGAAGTGCGGCGGCTGCTCCCGGAGCTTTGAGCCCGCTCGAACTTTCCTCTCTGTCATGTCCAGTGTCGCTGCTGGAGAACCACAGCTAGCTAGCTACAGATTAGCATGGCAGAACAAACTGAGGGGTTAACGCCCGAGGCGACTGACGCCATGTTGAGGCGACATTGGAGCAGAATGAGAGCAGACGAGTCTTTGTGGAGGCTTACTTGATCTTTATGTCGGCGAGCCGGGTCTCAGGGCGGGATGTCGTGGCTCCACTTCACCGAGCAGCTCGTCTCCACAGCCCGACAACATGACGTCAGCCTGGGCACTGACGCTGCCTTCACGGACCCGCGTACATCCCAACACCACCAGAGATGGGATTCGTCAAACAAATGTTCAAATCTGCATCTTAAAGCAAATTTCAACAAAATCAAATCCTGAGACTTTCCTCGTTCATCCCAACTACAACACCATCAGAGATTTGATTCGTCAAATGAACAAACAAACGTTCAAATCTGTATCTTAAAGGTCCAGTGTGTAAGATTTAGGTGAAAGGGATCTATTGGCAGAAATTGAGTATAAAATAATCAGAGTGATGTTTTCATAAGTATGTTTCATTTAATTTAATACGAATTGTTGATTTCATTAACCTAGAATGGGCAATGAGGCTTCCCTCGTCTTCGTGTTCATGGTGGCCATCATGGAAGACCACTGGGAAAAGACTTTTAAAAGGCTTCCGGTCCTTCTCAAGAGACCAAACTCAAAGACACAAAATGACCACGAATAACTCAATTGCTGTTTTTTCTCCATTTGTTGTCATTTTGCATCTCTTTGTATTTGTTTTGTGAGGTCTTGTAACAGTTTAGAGTCTCTCTGGTCATTTTACATTGTGATGGAAACCAATTGACCTGGTGAGACTTCTGAAATAAAGAGATTTGAGAAAAATAATCTTGTAAGTATACTTTATTCCTTGCAAGGAAGGTCAGACAATCATACAGCATGAGAACAGCATTCTGCAGAGGGAATGACAAAGAAGAAGTTGCAGGCGTGTGCTTTTTATGCAGATGCAGTGAAGAGATGTGTCTGTGTGAAGAGTTGAACTATGTGTGTGTGTGTGTGTGTGTGTGTGTGTGTGTGTGTGTGTGTGTGTGTGTGTGTGTGTGTGTGTGTGTACTGAGTGAATAGTAAAATCCCAGGAGATAAGACACAGACACAGGCTGAAGGCCTCTTCAAGGTCTTGGTTGGGGGAGACGAGCACAGTCTCAGATTTGTGGCTCTGATGTCATCTTGGCAGTTACACAAGCAGAAATAGTATGCATAAGCAGAGATAACATATAGTGTAGTATAATGGTATAATTTTCCGTTACAACGTGTAATTGGCAGTTGCATTCTCTGTTGTAGCACAGTCTTATAGGTCATTTTGTGTATTTGTACTTGTTTTTTAGTCTTTATAGTAGTTGTATGTCTTGTGTGGTAATGTTGCATCCCTTTATAGCTGCTTTGAGACTTTTTGGTTGCTTTGTATCTCTTTGTAGTCATTTGATTGTCTTTTTAACAAGAAATGTGACACATACAGAGGCTCAATGGTTTTGCAGGCCCCGGGTCCTGTGCCCCATAGGCCCATTCAGTAATAAATCTATGTTAGTCATTAAAACATCACTTCCCATGTGTTTTCAACATGAGTAAAAGGAGACACAATTCACTGTCTTTGTTTGGTCTCCTAGTTTGTTAAAATGTTTATCCAAAGCCAGACGTGACAGGAAGACCTAGGAGTAAGGATCACAGCAGAACAGGGGGAAAATGCATAAAAACAAGTTCATTGCATGTTCTGTATGTGTTAGTCATGGTTACTGCACAAATAGTATACAGGCGGAATCTGTCCAAAGAGAAACTCTTCAGGTTTGTCTGTACAAACAATCAGTGACTGATTGTTTTTGACTAAAATCTCCTGATCTCTTTCTGAGGTCTTTCAGAGACCATTCAAACCAGATTAAGGCTTCTGATATTGAGTCGTAAAATAAGTACAAGTATAATTTGGTTTCTTTTGAGATGTATTGACAGCTATCTCATAAATTAAACTGGAAGCAGAGAAACCTACCAACACTTAGCACTGTTTAACGATGTGATGGGACATCAGTTAGAAAGATCATTGAAAAAAACAATAACCAAGAGGAAATACATGTATTTCCATTTGGCAACCTTTTACAGTGTTACAATAAGGTGATCTGTAATTGATAAAACAGCATAGATAAACATTTACATCCCTTTGTGTTGATGATTTCTTTGTCTGTCCAAAGTAAGGTGCTCCTATATCTTATTGGATTTATTTATTTACACTAAATTAAAACCCTCAATTACAAAGTTGATCCAAAGCTCATATAGTACGATGTGACAGCAGACTGACTCAGTCAAAAAAAAGAATGTTACAAAGTTGGAACATTTCAAGTATACATCTCCTTTGTCCAAACAATTCCTCTGTTGAGTAACACGGGGAGAATAGAAACAAAAGGAGGACATTTTGAATTAAAATGACAACATGCAAAAATGATTTAACTTATTTAGTTACGACAGTCCTGGGTTATTGGTTTGGTTCAGCAAACCCTCTGATTCCTGTATTATATTTGTTAGGGGACAGAACTGTGAATTTTTAGTTTCATTATTATAGTGGGTTTAATTAATGAGCCATTGAAATGATTAGATAGATAAAATGATAGAAACAGCATCCACTGTAGGTGTAGGCCTAATAGATTAAAAGGTGGGTTTGGAAGATGGGATCTCTTCCTGGGATCTTTTTGGCTAAGCTTTCAGGAGAGGCCAAAATGCTCCTGTCGCACATTTCTTTTCATTTTATTGATGACTCAATTTCTCACCACTGTTATGTATTGCTGAAGGGTCTGTGACCAAGAAGTCATGTGAAGACCTTTCTGTCGCCATGTGTCTGTTTCTTTGCAAAATCAATAACAATACTAAATGCATAATGATATACACAACTTCTTTAGTCCGAACAGCCATCACAACATAACCAACGGAATATGGCAAAAACGTATTGTAAAGTTTATTCATATTCCTAATGTTTAACTTATTTATTGAAAACCAGGCAGAATGTGTCAGGATACAAAGACAGGAAAATAAAATGTGCACAGACTGACATTTGCCATTTCAAAACGATGTATAATGATATATGCTTTCTTTCCTCGTTGATTCACAAACCAACCCGTGGAGTGTGTTTTCCTCAACAGTTTACTGATATCACTGAAGAAATCTAAACATGCCTCTGGCTGTTCATCTGATTTGTACTGTAAATATTATTTTCCTGGCAGATAGCCAGGCTTTGCTGTTTAAAGTTGAAGTGACTGACAAAGTAAAGGATTTTGTTAACTACCTTAATGTTGAAAAACCACAACAGAAGATCGCTCACGTAACAGATGTAACATTTACAATCATTTGCAGTAAATATTTAACAATAGCTAATCTGCAAAGAGAGATTATTCATTGTGAATGGTTCATAATTAACTTACTTACACACTGCAACCACACTCAAAGGATTGTTATAAAATTACAAACACTGCAACAAGCAGCTAATTCTTTGGGGTTGTATAATTTTAATTGTTTATAATAACTTAACCCATTCCTACATTTTATTTAACTTATATCTGCATTATGCTTTAATAAAACCTGATCAAATTCCCTGCAATGTAAGAAGGGAACATAACAGCACCTGGCTTCACTACCTTCTCCCTTCAATGGAGGAAATGTTATTCTCAGAAGAATCTGTCTGATCTATATTGTTACTCCGTCTCAGCAGTTTGTTCAGGATCATTTTGAAGGCGCCACTAAAGGCTGGGCTCGAGAAATAATACACCACAGGGTTGAGGACGCTATTGAAGTAAGTGAAACACACAGACGTGTAGAATGCCAGGTTGGCCTCCTCAAAATATTTGCACTCATCATACCATACCTTAAGGACCCATACGGCAATACGCGATATAGTGCTGGGAAAGAAACATACAATAAAGATCAACGCCACAGCCAACACAAACTGAACAGCCCGCTTGATTTTCCCCTTTTTGTCCACAGTCCTGCTTTTCAGCTGCCAGGTGATTCTGACTGTGCAGAAGGCGACGATTACAGTAGGCAGGAAGAACTGGACGACATAGAAAGTATTGTGCCAGGTGGAGAGGGGGGTGAAGCCCAGGCAGATGTTGAAACTCTCACACTGTGTGCGGTTGCTGTTGTAGAAAAAGTGCTCATTGGCCAGAAGGTAACCAGTCGCAAGAAATATCAGACACCAGATGCCGAGAGAGACCCAGAGAGCATAGCCCAGGCCCATTCGGTTGATCTGATTCAATGGGTGGACGATCTTGAAGTATCGATCAACTGCCACGGCAGTGAGGAAGAAGATCCCCGCTGCACGGTTGGCTGCCAGCAGAAAGAGCAGGATACGACACATGACATCGCCATAAAGCCAGTTTTTTCCACGCCTGTAGTAGTCTGCTCTGAATGGCAGGCAGAACAGCACAATGGAGTCAGCGACAGCCAGGTGAGTCAGATACACAGAGTTGGGCTTCCAGGTGTCCATGTGAAAGATGAACATCCACAGAGCGACAACGTTCCCCATCAGTCCAAACATGAACTCCAGGATCAGAATTGGAGGCAAAACCCGGTCCAGGGTGGGAGACTCGAAGGCGCAGCACTTGTCCTTGAGCGTAAGATTCATTGCTGAAACGGCCAGTGAAACACAACACCCACCTGCTGCTCTTTATAGTGTCAACACTGATAGGCTGTACCAGGTGACTTCTTGGTAGAGAATTATGTTTGCGTTCACACAAATGATTCTCAAGCAAACATTTTAATTCCTGAGTTGAGCGAACATCTGTGCAACGTGTGTTATCTATTGGAAAGGGCTATTGACCCAGAGGAGCACGGCAGCAATTGTAAATGTTATCTGTCTGGGGAGTGCGCCTTCATTATAAAACTATTTTGCAGCAGAATAGGTGCACTCATGGGTATTGAGTAGGATACAAGAAAAACAAGTGCCCTGTGGCTGAGGAAAAGCAAGGACTACAACAACATAACCACAGAGTAGATAAACATCACAACCCTGTAAAAAAGTCCTTCAAAACTTTTTGAAAAGCAGAAACATTGATATAAAGAACACATTTGGAAAAAAGACGTGCGAAGTAGAGGTGAGGGAGACTGAAATTTATTAGCCTACAGTTGCTTGAGTGAAGAACATTTGGGGAGGAAGTCACGCCACACCACACCTTTGGCAAACGAGAGAAAGTGGCTATTAACTAAAAAAATGCCAAGTGAGTGGCCAAGTCCGCAGCTTTTTATGTACAGT
The DNA here is from genome assembly GCF_009819705.1 of Hippoglossus hippoglossus. Classification (NCBI taxonomy): domain Eukaryota; kingdom Metazoa; phylum Chordata; class Actinopteri; order Pleuronectiformes; family Pleuronectidae; genus Hippoglossus; species Hippoglossus hippoglossus. The sequence continues at coordinate 2,918,868 of NC_047162.1, forward strand.
AAATAAAAGAGGTATAAAATGACTTAATGTGTACATTTGGCCAGGTCGTTGCTGTTACAGGTCACATCCATTTTTCAAAGTGCATATTTGGTCTTCACTTCTTGACTTCACCCAGATCATCAATGCTTTCATCATCCACCTACAACAGAGAGATTGCATTTGATTTCAAAAAGGGCATTTTCAAATGTTAAAGGAAAAAAAAAAACGTTAGAAGGTCCAGTGTGTAGGATTTAGATGCATCTAGTGGTGAAGTTGCAGATTGCAACCTCTCCCCTCACCTTCCAGGTGTGTGGGAGAACGTACAGTGACCTTCAGGTAACGTTAAAAAAAAAATCCAGAGACAGGATTGTGTTGCTGTTTGGATTGTCTGTTCTGGGCTCCTGTAGAAACATATTGGTGCAACATGGCAGACTCCATGTAAGAGAACCAGATCCCCATAAAAATATAAAGGGCTCATTCAATACTAAGGAAAATACAACCATCATTGGTTTAAGGGGATAGACACTGATGAAAACATCAGTATCTTACTAAATCCTACACACTGGTCATTTAAATGCTGTAAAACGTAACAGGATAAAAAGCGATCCTCAATAAAAAGCACATATGCCTGAGAACAAAAATATGAAAGATAGAGCCTCAACTTATTAATAAACCACACAACTTGAACAAAGTCCAAGAAAACCTGGAGCCTGCTCCAACTCATCTCTTTCATACTGAAGCTTAAAACGGTTTGCTGTGGACTTTGATTGTATCAATTTATATATCTCTCTATTTTTTTAGACACATACTAACACTCTTTACACTCTCAGTATGGCAGTGTTGGTCAGTCGGTCCCACACAGAAATATGTGTATTGAATGGTTTGCTATGAAATTTACTTAGAACATCAATGTTCCCAACAGGATTAATCTTAAAAACCATGGCGATCTTCAGAGGTTTCATCTAGCACCACCATCAGGTAAAACATTTTATATTTGTTCAATACTTTGGTTTATGCCTACAAAACTAATGGCATCCATATCAAGCATTGGAATACGCACACGTTTTCAGTTATCTCAAAATAAAGAGTGACCTAAACCTAAAACATTTGATTTGTAAACTGGTATTTACCGTTGAAGTAGTTAGTAATGGCATACAACAATCCACTTCACATATCAGTATTTGAGCATTGATATGTTTCTGTAGCCGCATTTATCTCATTCAATTTTTTTGACTGGACAGCCAGTGTTTGGCTGGACCTTATCACTGCCAAAATATATCTTTTTATTAATTAAAAAATATTTAAATAGAGAAAAAAGTTGAGGATAGAGACAATAATCTTCTCAGCAATCCAGCCAAGTCCCTGCTCTCCTCATGCAGACCATCTAAAATATCTGAACATAACAGCATAGGTACAGAGAGGCTCAAATTCACAGAAAAATGACTTAATACACACTAATACTAATCCTACAGTGTTAAGATGTAAGACAACTCACCTCAGGCCACTTCTCTTGAATGACGTCGATTATGTCATCTGTAAAATCTCCCTGAATGATAATTTCATCCTCGGCTGTAACTGAGGCACCACAAGAGAATTTCTGGGCAAAGAATCGCTGAGCCTCTTTAAGTTCGATGTCTGCAAGAGTCAACACAGGATTCATGTTCAGAGTCAGGCATCAACACAAAAGGGACTGAAACATCAAAATGTATAGAACATATAAGGCTCTCACCGAATGTTGCCAGGCCACACACCCGTGTGACGTATTTCTTCTTGGCTCTTGGGATTTTTGCTATCGAAACTTTCTGAGGCAAGGTCTTCTTTTTCTGTCTGATCTGGCCTCTTCCACCTTAAATAGGTAACACGGGATTAAACCAGATTTAAGACTCACAATGTTACTGTGTAAACACAACAAGACACTGGATTCAAATTGCCTTCTTGTGATGCAGCATGTAAAGTCATAGCCATGTTTGTGCGATTCTTGACAATGTCCCTGGTTAACATTGTAGGGACTAAAGGAACAAGGAGGAGCAGCGGCAGTGAGCAGTTAAGCTGGGCTCAGACAACAGGAGTTTCAGACTGATTTAACCCCGACTCAGCCCCTCTGTAAATCAGAGGAGAAATCTGGTCTGCAAACTCGGTCGGAACTGATGTTCAGACCAGATTATCTGGTAGTGTGAGGGGTTACAGAGCAATTCTTAAATATCCCAAAATGCCTGCTAAATCATCAGGGTACAGCTATCAAAAATGTTTGATTTTAGGATTTAAAATTGGGATTATTAAATCAGTACATCCCGAATAGAATCATGACAGCCAATGACATCGGAGAAGCTCACGGTGCTGCAAAGCAATTATAAACATTCGGAGGTATATAGCTGCAGGCAAAAGGCTATAAACCTCTGACTCAGCAGCCTGGTAACAAACTTAACTGTGTCCAGTGGCTGTGTTAAAAACTACTCACACTGTGTGCAGCATGAAATCGGACTGTGGTTGGAATTATTTTGGACTAACATTATTTCTGGTCGTCGTAGCTGCTCAAAGAAAGATTGCTGCAATACTGAACTGCCCATGCCGTTACGGGCAGTAATCACTGATGTAAATAAGGCAAGCAAAGGCTCCTGCGCTTTGACACAAATTGTGTTTTTTTTAATGTAGGTATTTCCCATGTAACATTTGATTTTGAGTTACCTCTCTTCTGTTTCTTTTTCTCCTCCTCCTCGCCTGCAGGGGAAACTTCTCCAGTGCCGGGTTCCTGCTTGGGTAAGTTCGCGGCCGGGCCAGTGGGACAGAAGTAAAATGGAAGATATTAAAACCAATCTCACAACAACAGATCTTATCTTTTTCAATGCTTACTAAAATGTGCATATACAAGATACTCCTTAGAGAGACAGGCTACCCTGAATAGTGACAAGTGTGCATCTGTAACCATTTTTTCTACCTTTTTTCTTCCCCAATCCCCAGTGTATTGTGATATGGTCTATGGTGTGAGCTTGAATTGTTCTATTTTTATGAATGGGAATGCTGAGACATTGTATTGTTCTATGTACAAGATCTGCACTTTCAGGTTTTTATGCCATGTCATTGTGGCAAAACCAAAAGGTAAGTTTTTGTATTCACATTACCATATCTATAACTCTAAAAATAAATACTTGATGAATGTATATTCCCCAGCTCTATCATTAATATTATCACTATCACAGTAGTTTAAAGTAAACTTTGGGGAAACTGAAGAAAAACTCATCAGTGACACTTACCAACGGTCATCCTGGCAAATATATCTGGAAAGTTCTTCTCAAGCCACTGTCTACATTTGGCTGGCTCAGGCATGTACTCACAGAACTGCAGACACAACCATGTAGATTGAATTAGACCTCACATGACAGCGCAATTGAAAGTGCTTTAATGACAACACAATATCCAAATAGGTAAACTTACCTCTGTAGGCAGAGAGCACACTGCAGAAAGAGAGAGAAAAGGTCTGTCACATTTTGAAAAAGTGCCATGTTTAAATCTTACAAAGATAAAAAACTCAGTACTGTACCTCCACAATAAAGAACTTTAAGTGGGTACTTAGAATTAGGATTTATTGTCCGATGGTCTGTCCTGCACTCTGAAGAACCCGATTCCATCTCAGTAGTAGCCATCACAAATTATCTGAATACAGAGAAATGGATAGAAACATTTAAGGCACAGGACACGTATGCAAATATTAAATGATAAGTCCATTTGTACAGCTTCAAATCAAACATGATATCTATTCATTCAATTATATATATAGTCTGTTTTAGGTACAACGTCATGAGGGGTGTCACTAATAATTATTTTTGTCATTGATTAATCGTTCTTTATTATTCAATCCATTTACTGTGTAGTCCACTTGAAAATAGTTTTAAATTTCCTTTGGATTGATCTAAGGGTCTGTCAGTATAGTGCAATATGCAATATAGTGCTGCCATAAGTGACCACTTTCAGCATCAGGTAAAATTCCAATTGGTTCCTCCAGGAATCAATCAAATGTTTTTTTCCCCCTATAAAATGTTAGAAAATAGAGTAAAAGATACATCACAACATTTCCTTAAAGTCCACATCGAGATATTCAAATTACTTGTTTGGTCCAACTTGTCGTCAAAGACCCATAGATGAATAAATTTCAGTTAACCATTGGATATAAACAAAGAAAAACGTAAAATAAGCACATTTGAGATGCTGAAGCCTGCACATATTTGGCATTTCTTTGTTATAAATTGTCTAAAATGATTAACTAATTATCTAAATAGCTGCAGGTTCACTTGATTGAGCTTAACTGATTGATTAATTGACCAATTCTGACTAAATATTATTGCAGAGGACACATTGAGGAAAATGTGCTTGTCATAAGGAGTACGACTAAATCAAAGACGCATTGAAAACATAAAAAGGCATATCTTAAAATAAGTCAGGATAAAAGCGTTAAGCCTTCACGCCACATCAAAACTGATCGAAGTATTTTCTGATTTGTGATGATCAGACTCCATTGCAGACCTGACCATACTTCTGCAATTATTTCATCACGCTAACACGCACTGCCAACGCTGTTCGTGTCCTTAAATGTCACGTTCGCGAGCAGCAAGAACCCAACACCCGAAAACAACGGAAATACTCCACAAGTCGTTTTCATGGGCGTGAATTTAACTCATTACTGCCGATAACCCATAAATAGCGAGTAACACAGCACCAAGCCACAACTAGCTTCAGCGGGCTAACACATGCGGCTGTTTTAGAACTGATCCTTTAGCCAGATTATTCCATCGATGTGGTTTGAATCGCTCTGTCATTGTAGGTGTTGCGGCTGCGTAGACAAACTAAACGATGCCTCGCTGAAGCACAAATCTACACGGCTACGTACGAGGGGTTTCATTCATCTGGGAACACCGAGTCACCCAGCTGTCACCGTTAGTCGGCATTAGCCTAGCATGCTAGCTGAGCTAACGCAACGCTCACTGGGAAAGGCTCCGCCGCCCAGCGACTGGATAAAGACACAAGAAACGTCGAGTTACATACCCCGCGAAATATAGTCTAAAACTGCTGTCTGTCCAGTAGGTCCGTTCGCATCGTTAGCCTCAGTGTGACTTTTAGAAGATCATTGTCATTGATTGAGGTTTAGTTGGCGTACTTTGAGCACGCCTAGTTGCGACTCTTGTTTGGGTTGTTGAAGCTGCTGATTCGCTGCGCTAATGTGCGACAGCGCCCCCTTGCGGCCCGGAAAGCGACCACACACACATGCTGTTATTGCTTTTACTAAATTTGAATATGACGTGCAAAGTGTGACAGAGAAGATGAAAATAGAGACGGGTTGCAAATCTCGGCAGGTCTAAAATCTGCCAAATAATGCACCCCCCTCCCATTTTTCCCAGCTGATATTTTTCGGCCATTTTGAAGATAAAATAAAATAAAATAATACTTTATTAGTCCCACAATGGGGACATTTGCAATATTACAGAAGCAAGAGTCAAAACTAGGCATCAGTAAGTAATAAGTAACATGCAATATTTAAGGGTAAGGATAATAATGCTTACCTAAGTGTAAGGAAATAAATATGAGTGGATTAAAAACTTGTATATATAGTGTAAAAACTTGCAGTTAGAATATGTACAGTGAATGGATTGCACATTAACCATTGCATTGAAAAGACAAAATAATTATATGCGTGTAGTTCTACTGGGAGCAGAGCTGGTTGTACAGTCCTACAGCTGCATGAAGGAACAACCTGCGATATGTCTCCTTCAGACACTTAGGGTGAATCAATCTGTCACTGAAGGAGCTGCCCAGTGCTGTGATGGTGTCCTGCAGGGCGTGGGACTGGTTGACCATCAGAGGAGACCGCTTCACCTTTATCCTCCTCTGTCCCACCACCTCCACTGAGTCAAGGGGTAATCCCAGGACCGAGCTGGCCCTCCTCATCAGTCTGTCCAGTGTCTTCCTGTCAGCAGTGGAGATGTTGCTCCCCCAGCACAAGAAGGCCGATGCCACCACAGTCAAGTGTTCATTGTTGATAATTTCATACATCCAACACTCATCTAGTCTAAGAAAAGAGGGGTTTGCAAATCTCAGCAATTTATCAAATACACAACTGCCAAATAATGCATCCCGATTGCAACTTTATTTCTGAGATCTGTAAGACGAATTGCTTTTTTTAGACGTTGACTCAACTGTATAAGTGTCAGGTCAAAATAGCTGGCCATGAATTACATGGCAGCAGCTCTGCAGATCCCGTTACACATTCAGCACTTCAACACTAAATAATGACACTTAAATCAAAGTGTGATAGGAAAAAAAAAGTGTTTTAGCACAGGCTTTATTCGATTGAGTTAGGCAGTTTGGGATTTTTCCACATTTTAAGAATTTATCCTGGGCAAAACAGATGAAAAATGATAAGAAATCTTGGAAAATTAGTTTTCCAGACTACGCTTTTGTCGACCTGTACCTTTGACTAACCAGCTTGGCAAAGTGTCTCTAATAACCACCATTCTCAAAACAGAAATTATGACGGGCATTTGTGTAAATGACAAATTCAACACATTGAGTGCAAATATATAAGTAATACAGGTTAAAATGTCTGTAAGCTCAGCTGGTTAGAGTGCGGTTCTAATAACGCCAAGGTCCTGGATTCAGACAGTAAAATCTAGGAAAATTCAATGCCAGCCAAAAAACGTTTCCTCATCTGCTCTCTGAGGTAATGCATGGCAATTCCTTCCTCTTGTTTTAGCATCATCATTCTTCTCATTGCAGGCCTGAAAAAGGACATATTGGCCACGAATCATTAATGAAGGGATTACTTTGCAAATATCACCATTTTCTCTCCAGTTTCTAGAGAATAACATGACATGGCAGAAATGTTCTTTCACTCCCTGGAACATCTTGAATCGCCAAACTTGAACTGCAGGTTTGAAATAAATCCTCTGTCTAATGCACCATTACTCTTGGCAAAGGCTACCTGTAAAATTTGTTTCTTCAACTTTCCAATCAATAAAGAAGCTACTTAGTGAATTCAAACACCAACCTGGATTTCTGTCACAAACGGGTATGGGCTACTTCCAGCAATGATGCAGCACTTCTGGCCTTCTTGTGGCCAAATTGGATGTGTGCCAAAAGTGGCCCACTTGTAAAACAGCAGATGTGTCCCAAAACACATTTTTGGCCTTTTATGGAAAACATATGATGCTCTTGGCAAAGTGTAAACTGGATGTCAACCTAAATTGGCTCATGTGGTAAATGTTGTATATGGCCCATATAGCACATAAACAAATGTTGATGACCTTTTGGCACTTTTGGTTGACATGCAATATTGCTATTGTTTACTTGTGGCCCAGATCTGGCAAACAGGAGTGGACCGCAAGTGCCATCATTCCATGCAGTATGTGGTCAAGACGTGGGTTGTGTGCGATTTGGGATGTGGGCCAAAACACTTTTGTTATGTGGTTCGTGACTTGTTGGGGCAAACAGAACATTTACCTGTATAAATATAGGCCTGTATGGGGGTAGAAGCCATGACCTTGGCGTTTTTAGCACCATGCATCTGAGCTAACTGGCCACATGGCTAATGTTCCTAATTTATCTTTCTATCATTCATTTTAGGCAGGATGAAAAGAGCTGCAATTAGTAACTGTACCAATAGTTTAAAAATAACATAATAATAATAGTTGGTAATTAGAAATACATTATCTATCAGTTATAAGCCATCAACATTAGCAAACCTTCTATAGAAAACTTTATAAATCATTGAGTAACATTTAGAGGTGATGTGAGTGATGGATTATTTCAATTAGTGAAACCCTCTTCCCCTTTAGTAATGGCTTACTATAACTATAAGTACGTACAAGATGGCTTATTAATAAATGAGCAACATGGTCCCATCGTTTTTAACGTACATTTACACATAAACTTATAAATGTCAAGTTATATAATTTCATCTTCATACTAATCAATAAAATCCATCTGTTGATACATTTCACAAATCTGAGGTGGATCAATTATGTGTTACAGCTCCTCACTGTGTTTACACAAGGCATCAATATTTTACTGGACCTTTTCATATTGATGAAAATTAGATTGCGAAAACTGTTGATATTGTTTTATTGCCTAACTGTGCGCTTTGTTCATGGAGCTTTTATTTTGAAAATCTCCCGGCATCCTGGATCTTGGGTGTTTCAAGGATCGGACAAATTTCCGGAAGTGAGAATATTATTAACTTGGAGTTTTTCGACGTTCATGTATCTCTTCAAAATTATAATCTTAGTTTCATGCATTAGTTATAATATATCGTTTAAAGAATACAGTTAAAATAAATGAATCAGGAATAGCAGTTACTCCATTGGAGTGACGTAGTTGTCCGCTCCTCCTTTCTGCTGTTTACGTTGAGAAGTTAGTGAAACTCTGAGAAGCTAACGTCACTTAGCCGCGTGCGGTTTCTATTGAACTTATATTGAGCGAACGGGTTTTCAGCGACATTTTGAGCGTGTGGGTAAAAACTTTTGTGCAGCAACAATGCAGCTGTGTTAGTGTCAGGATGAGATGGACGAGGCGAGAAGAAGACCCCCCTCAGATGGAAGAGCCTGTGGAGAAGCATCAGCCTGTTTCCCCTGTTCTCCTCCACATGGTATACACACACACACACACAACACAACACAACACAACACAACACACAGCTGATGGTTCCCACCCTCACTGTGTTTAACCCCCCCTGTTTTAACTGTGTGACTGTGTTTCAGACTCCTCAGCTGAGCTCTGGCACAGCACCCCTGTCAAAAAGGTCAGTGTCACGTTGTTGGAAACATGTCGGTTCTCTTACATTTTCTGTTCTTTGAGTGTTTCTCTTTTGCTCCAGCACCTTTGTCCAAATCTGGGATCAGATTCAAAACAACGCACACAAGAGGACAGAAGCACACAGTCCAACATGTCTGTCTGTGAAATGCTCAAACCTTAAACACGTGATACTAAAGCAAACCTTTCTCTAAATCATCACAACTTGTGGACAAATGCTTATATATTTGTATCAGTCATTACCATTACACAATGGACAACAAAATACTAATCTACATGAACCAGTACAACATTACTGTAATTTGTGCCTGTGTCATTTGTTAAATCATTATAGTTTCTTCCAAAAAGGCAAGTAATCACATCACAGCATGAACTGAATTATTTTCTCCTAAGTTGATATAACTAGAGTTATATTCCTGCAGCCCTCTGCAGCTGCACTGTTTGAATACAGTCAAAAAGATACCAAGAACTTATGTGCCCAAGAACTGTCTTTGACATGTGAGACCCACAGTCAGCATCTACACATGTGGACAGTAAATATGGTCATTAGTGCATTCTGTGCTTTTTGTACTACTCGCATGCCTCGGACCTCTTTGGTCCGTGTTTGCAAAGAGCAGCGCAGAGGTGGCACCTTTATAGACTGATAAAGACCGATTGAAGATTTGTGCAAATGAGCTTCACACTGGTGCATTAGAGATTCAAATGTATGCAAGTCACCAGCGGTAATAGATTTTTTCCTTTTGTTTGACACAGTTGAACCAATAAAGGTTGAAGTCTTAGTGTGAGATCGGTGTTAACAGTTTTGAAATTGTAAGTGAAAGTGTAAAACCCAATGAATATAGTATTCACACATTTGCAGTTGAAGACTTCTGCTGTGATAAGAAAGTGGTGATGGAGATCAAGTTGTTCCCAGTTTCATTAATTGTTCCTTAGCAATAAAAAAAAAAGAATCTAACACAACAGTCCTCTCTCCTTGCATGTGGACATTTGTTTCAAACAGATCTGATGAAAACTTAATATTAAAGAGCTTCAACAATTAGTTCATTAATCGATTAATCAATGGGCATAAAATTAAACAGTGACTACTTTGATAATCAAGTAATCTATGAAGTCAATTTTTAAGCAAAAATGTTGTCTGTACCTTCTCCTCTGAGGAGTTGATGCTTTGCATGACACACGTGCTAATAAACTGAATATATTTGGATGATGCCTAGTTGATGCAAAAAACAGGTCTAGTCATTTTATAGACTAGAAATAAGACAAGTTATGTGTCTGGTATATTGATAGATTCCAAATTAGTATATATTATTTGTATTAAACTTAATATCTCTGGGTTTCAACTGTTGGTCAAATGAAACAAGACAAGTAAAGATATTATGCAAGACAAACCAAACCGACAATTAATTGATGATTTCATAATGTTAGTTAGGGTGTCACTCAGTAGAGCGCATTCCTCGGCTAAGACCCAACAGGCCCCTTATGAAACCACATTTAAATTCATTAGATCCAGATTTCTGGCAGAGATAACAACAAAAACTGAACCTTAATGCAGTGCTTAGACAAGATTCAGCTGTGTACCTAATAAACTGGCAACTGAATGTATATAATGACATTTCCAGAAAAATGGTGGTGCTCCATTGGATGTCAGCCAAAACTCTGTCCTAACCAGCCTCAAGATGGACGGCACAGCAAAACGCTGGACAGAGAGGACCCCTCCTATCCCAGCAGACGGCCCATGTCCCCGCAACTCTCTGGACTCTGAGGTGAGATGGATCTGGATTGTAAATTGTAGAATTACCGTGTGCACTGGATTAGTCAGAGGCAGGATTTTGATTTTGTCCCTGTGTCTGTGTGTTTGTGGGGAAAATAACTTGAAACTGCATGGACAGATTTGTACCAAGGATATTACATGGAAGTGTATCCTCAGATGTTTCTGTGTTGAAGCTCAAAGATCAATGTCAACAAAATGTGGTCTGAAAAACAAATTTTCCTAAATATCTTCAAAAATAACAGAGGGACAATCTGTAAATAATGTAATATTATAATAACAATATGTTTGCAGTCACCATATAAAACTTGCCATTTGGAAGGTCACCCAATTACGACTTGTTTTTCAGTTGACACTCAGGCGTCATATATTTAGAAGCTGGAATCAGAACATTTTTGCTTAGAAATAATAAAAGAAAAATTGTCCAATGATTTGATCAATTATCTGTTGTTGAATTTCTGTCAATCAACCAATCAGCTAACTGACAAATCGGATATATATAATGACGCTGTCTTTTGGTGTCCCTCTGCATCTTTTGCAAAAGTCTCCTGTGAACGACCTGAGTGGCTCCACCATCCAGAGGCAGAGGAGGGAGCTGCAGCTGCTGATGGCTGAGCTGAGGGACCGGGACAGGGAGCTGAACACGATGGCTTCCTCCCATCATCAGCAACTTCATGTCTGGGAACAAGACCGCCAGAGGGTGCTCACCTTGGAGCAGAGGTGTTCCCGTACGGATGGTGAGGAGACAGAAGATGCAAGGATATCAAAACAGCAACTACAATTTGATCAAATGATAATTGATTATTTGTCTGCGTCTGACCTTCTCCTCTGGGGCTGCAACTAATAATTATTTTCATAATCGATTCATCTTTTAATTATTTTCTTGAATAATTGCTTTGTCAAAAATATGGAATATTATAATTAGATTTCATGTTTAATCAGTCCAAAATTTACTATCATACATAACAGAGAAAGGCTGTAAATCCTCAGACCAGAGAATGTTTCATATTTTACTTAAAATATATATATATATATATTATTAAGGGGGTTTGTTTTCTCTTGTTTCTTTCTTGTTACTAATATTATTGTTATCCTTTTACTTATTATAAGAATTATTATCATTATAACAATTATTAATTGCTGTTGTTATTAATAATATTATTGCAATAATATCGTGGCGTCTCTCTCCCCCTCTCTCTATTCTCTCTCTCCTTTCCACCCAAATGCTCGAGGCAGCTCCACAGAAATGATTTAAGCTATAGTTCATAACGTATGTCTGCTCTCACATATTCACATGACAGTGATTTATTTTGGTTTGTACAGATGAGTTGCAGAAGCGTAATGAGGTGATCCGGGTCCTGACTAAGCGAGTGTGGGCGGTGGAAACCAGGGAGAGGGAAGTCCAGAAGGAGCTCAGTGCAGCCCAGCAGCAGCTCCGTGAGGTTGAACAGAAACAGCAGCACTCCAGCCTAAAATGCCAAGACTTTGAGGTACCAGTGATACGTCAATACACATTCATGTTCTCTGTGAAAAACATGTTCACATCAAGTGGGAATATAGAAGAATATAACGTACCATCTACTGCTCATAGTCCTGGTGTTTTTGATTAACCAGACTCACCTTTATATTATGTAGAATTGTACTTATATATCTTTAAAATATCGCACGACCACTTCCAGTTTCAGTTAAAATGTTGTTTGGTTTCTAGCAAGCGAACAGCAGGTGATGCTGCATTTGTTGGGACTACTTTCAGCGGTGGATCAATCCACATTTGGTGTTTGAGTCGGTGGGGGAGAGGCTGTGTCATAAATTAAAGTGTGTAAAGTGTGTAAAGTGTTTATTGTATTGAAAGAACATGTCTACCCATTTCATAGTGTTTGATAACAGTGACACTCAGTGGTAGAGAAGAATAAGACACGTTGGGCTGTGGATACATACAACACAAGGCTCTTATCGCTGGTTTCTGCATTAAATACATTTTTGTACGTCTGCTGGGAATGTTTGCTTGTGATCACTCTTCGTGTACACAGGAGGATAAGAGTTGATTATTAATCACCTTGAATTTAAGTGTATTCATTTAATACATTTCATACCCAGAAGTAGTGTCTTGTCACACAGGACGTGTTTATTCTGCCTTTATGTTTAAGTGTCTCTGGTGTCTTTAAGGAGAAGAACCAAAGTCTCAACTCCACGCTCATGGCTCTGTCCACTCAAGTCGGCTCTCTGCAGGTCAGGGAGGAAGAACTGAGTTCCATGCTCAAACTCAAGGTACACCAGCAGCAACATATTATAGATGTAATTATAAGTATTTTTGCAGATAAGGATTATCATTGATTTAATTTGTATCTTGCGTAACATTTTTGTTGTCCATCAGGATAAAGATGTGACTGAGTCCTCGAGTCACATCCTTGATCTCACAGGGCACGTACGAGACCTGGAGACGTCCCTAGCGGAGAGTCGCTCCAGGGAAACCAAGGTCCTGAGAGACTCTGAGGAAAACAAACGGCGTTACAGAGAAGCAAGACATGAGGTCACACACCTTAAAGGTACATGACTAATCGTTTCCCTCATCGTCCACAGAAATAAGACGACCAAACAAACTAAACAAAGTTTAAAGGCCACTTTATTTCAGTTCACTTTCAGTGTAACTTCAGATGGAAGTTTTTTTTAAAGCAAAATAAAAACCTGGTCACCTTGATACATGACAGAGAAATAAGAGTTATTTTCAAGAAATCCGGTTTCTCTTATCCTCTATCCAGATTCTAGGAACCAGGTCTCCTCACAACTTTGTGCTGGTTAGTCAAATCCCAAATTGTTTAGTTTTCTACCATTGTCTTGTCTACGAAATAGAAATGATCATTAGTTCTCGGAGCTCAGGTTGATGTCTTCAAATGTCTTGTTTTCTGAATAGTTGCCTGTTAATATTCTGTTGATTGACTTGTTCTGATCGTTTCATCTCTGCATGTCTTCTCCTCTGTGTCATGTCTCTGTTGTAGAGGAGCTGCAGCAGCAGATATCACAGAGCAGCACTCAGAGGGAGGAGATCATTCGTCTAAAACAGGAGCTCCAGCTGCTCCACAGAGATCTGGCTTTGTCAGGTACATTAAACTGCGCAAAATCCTTCTCAAACTATTCATTTCAGTATATTTTCATTGTAATCATCAGTGTTATCTGTTTTAGGATTTATTTTAATCCAGTTTATCTACATTCTACAGTCTACATTCTATAGGCCGGAAGACATGGCCTAAAGCTTATAGATCGAAAAATAATTCATCACCATACGGTAGGAATGATGTCACCATGACATCATGAAATCAGAAAACTATATATACATCATACTGTAGTAATATTTATTAATCAGCGATAATGTAGTAATGAACTTTTGCAACCAATGACATTAGAGACGCAAAAAAAAAAGACCCCTTGGCGGAGGTAATAGTACTGGGACTGTTATTGATTATATGACATTATTTTTGTAAAATGGCATAATGTGATGTAAAATTCCCTTCACAAGTTCTCAGAGTCCAAGAAGGGCATCTTCAGATTTTCTGTTTTGACCAATCAACAGAAAATACCCCAAACTGTTACGCACAGAAAAGCAAAACAGTTTCATATTTGAGAAGGTGAAAACATGTAATACTTGATTATATTTCAAAAGGTGGAAACAGATATTATTTTGCAATATATTCCATGATGAATTGATTACCTCACTCATCATTTCAGCATAAAACTATATCATTTGATGGATGCAGTGAAAATGCAGTCAGTCGATATGAACTTCCCTTTATATCTCTGCAGTCCACCTTTATTGATTCCAATCTGTGCTGTAACTTGTGACTGATGCCTCCCAACCTGTGGATGATTCACGCTGAGGTAACTGCAGCCTTTGATTTGTTACACCAGGAGAGGGCGACAGCTGGAAAGACGAGCTGCTGGAGCTGTCTCGCTCCAAACAGGAACGCTCCATGTCGGAGGTCCGCTGCCTACGACAGGTATGGGGTCTAACAAATCAAGGAAACAAATTCTAGCAGAGGTTCCACAATCCACACAATATACTGTGATAATACCCCTCCATGGTTGTTCAATCACAGCTGAGGAGATAAGCTCTTCCTCATTCCTCCACCTTGTCATCATCATTGTCGAGGCGTGTTTCTGGTTTGGCAGCATACCTGAGGGGTGCTCCTGCAGTGTCTTCACCTGTGTGGCTGTGGGTCACTGTCATGTCCAATACTTGTTAACACTGCACAGTATACTGATAAAAATGATCACATTTTATTTTTAATGGTTCTACAATAAGTGTTTTTTAAGACAAAGTGAAATTTTAAAAAGTAAGACAATATTTAATTATATATTATATATTTTTCCGTAGTTCTATGTTTTTTTCTGTTTTTCCAGAAATTGAAAATGCACACAGGCTTCAGCAGTGAGTTACTATAGGACAGGCAGAACAACTTCTGCAGCCAGTAACTCTTTAAATGTATATATGGGCCTGTAAGTATTGTATTGAGACGGCATTGAAAATGTAAAGATGAGTTGGTTTTTAATAATAAAACGATTTTTTCTGTGTTCCAGGTGTGTGAGAATCAGAGGAATGACATGCAGCTGCTGCAGTTAAACTTGGAAAGTGCCCGTGAAACGCTGCGGGAGAAAACCAGTCAGCGGTTACTGGGCAGGTGAACAGTGCACACGAATACCATAACTAGGAACACTAAAAAGTTTTTGCCAGTTGTTTTTTGTCAGATGTTACTGTGTTGGAGTCAGTGAACATTAAGGGACAAATAGAGAAGAATGACGCAGCAACGACCAAAAAAAAAGCCAGAGCTCAAAATATATAAGAGACCCCAGACCCTTTCCTAACAACAAGGAAACGTGGACCAGCTAAATCAGACAGAGCTGACATTCCACTGAAACCAGTGATAATGCTCCTTCAAGACCCCTCCATTCCTCCAAGAAAGGTTGTCTGGCTCTGCCACAAAGTGATCACAGTCCAGACTCTTGTTATTTTTGGTTCCTTCTAAAAGTGAACTAAAAGCAGCTCTTTTAGTTCACTTTTAGAAGGAACCAAAAGGGCATTCCTCTCTGGCTTCAAGAACCTCATCTTGACCGTGAGCACCTCCTCTCCCAAAACGAACTCTAACATGACTAACCAGCACTTATTTCTATGCACTTCTTTATCTGATCTCCTGCACTTTGTCTTACTGGGCAGGTATCTTCTTCTGTACTGAAGCAATAGTGTTGTCTTGCCAATTGAAACACAACACTTAAAAAGAAAAAAGCCCAGTGAGTAAATGTAAATCTTAAACACCAGAAATCATTCAAGAGCCATTGTCTGTGTTTGTGTTCCAGCCAGGAGGAGTTGACGTGCAACTGCCTGCTGAGCCAATCACCTTCATCGATCAGAGTGAAGAACTCAGGATACGTACACGATACGTCCACTTTACCAGGAGCCTGTGTTACAGCGAGCAACGAGCTGGGAGTCCTCTCAGCACATGGGACAGATGTAAGATGAAAGCACAGCTCTGACAAGTTCTTCTATTCTGTTTAAGATATTAAAGCACTGATAATCGCAGTGTTTCTATCAATTAGTTTGGTTCTTGCCAAGAGTTAAGTTCAATAGCACTCCCATGTCTGTATTGTAACTACACATTCAGGGGGCCACTTTATTAGGTACATCTTTCAAATCTCATGCAACACAGATCCTCACTTTCTAAAAGGATCAAAATGTTCAGTTTTTATTGAGCCTGTCAGAGAAGTGTTGATTCAAATATATTTTTATTATTGAGATTGGAGTTTGCACTTCTTTTAAACTGAGTCACATTATGTCGAGAGGTGTTCCTCATGTGTTACTACCCATGAGGGGACAGAAGAATATTAGAAGCACGTGTTAATATGTCATCGCTAACTACGACCTCAGGAATAAACATTAAGTTAAATTTTAAGTCGAAAATTTGAACAGAAACTGAAAATATGAAGATTCGGTATATGGAAGAAAATGTGACAGAGTTGATGTGCCAGATTGCATTAGATTCTATAGATGAAATAAAATAGCTCAGTGTAAATACTGAAATGAGGGAAACCTGACTCTGCCTGAATGTCGAGCCGGAACCTTTAAAATAGTTTAAACTAGTCAAAAGCGTGTAAAAAACACATTTTGTAATTTTACTGGCAGTTATTTGCCGGACTATTTCTTGACTGGGAGCAGTGACTCCTTGAATTCTCTGCTGGCTACATTTTAACACTATTCTTATAGATTAATGATTGTACAAATAACATATAAATGAATGGTTACACAGATATTTTTATACCTTTGGATAGAGCCAGGCTCGCTATTAGTGATTTGTCGTTTGTGAACAATCTTATTCTTTGAGATCCGGCTGCCTACGAAGAGCCCAAACTCCCTTCACTACGCTCTCTTATTTTTTCCCAGTCTTAACGCTAAGCTAACTGTCTCTGGGCTTTATCGTTGCTTTATATCCAACAGACATGAGAGTGGTATAAATCTTTAAATCTAACTCTGGACCAAACTGTGAATATGCACATTGCCCAAGATGTTGATCCAGTAAATCACTGACCGCCTTCTTTTACCAGGCTGGTGATCCTCTCTCCAGCTGTTATCTGCAGCAGCTGGTCGACGAAGCCACGCACAGCAGCTTTAGAACCCACAGCTCGGCACACAACTCTGGCCCTGCCTTGAGCTGCAGGACCACTGAACCCTCTCACACCCAGAGCTGCCAGTCACCCCAACATCACCACCACCACCACCACCACCCTACAACCTCGCTACACAAGGTAGAGGAGTTTCATCAGCATCATTGAGCCTCTCGGCCTCTTTTGTCTTCACAGGGTGTGGAGTCACAAGTGTAAAAAAGTGTTCAACTGTTCCACCTCTCTGGGCGTGTTACGAAGACATAACAGCTTTATTTTTTTTCGTCTTCTCCCAGGCCAGTGAAACTCCACCCAAAGCCTGCCCTCGACACAGCACCAGCCAGCCGTGTGGATGGCTCGACACCGACTGAAGAACATATTCTTTTAAGTGCAAACCTCACTATTTACTGAAGTGACACCATTGACTGAACTGTAAAGCACTGGAGTCAGATTCAAAAAATCAGTATTACTACATTAAAAAGACTGAAACAGTGTGTACACAGCCAACGGTTGAGCTGTTCTGCCTCTCAGGAAAATGATGAAGTGATAAAAAATATAGTTTGTCATGACTTTGCAAAACATTTTTTAAATATCCTCATTTTTATTGTATTATTTGGTGTTTGTGTATCACAGTGTATATTTTCTACAAATGCGTTGTTTCTTACATACAGTTATTGTGTATTTTTTAAATCCAGTTTAAGGTTTTTAACGGCTGCAAGGTGTGAAGTAGGTGAGATGTGAAACCAGTCCTACAGGGCTGTTGAGTGGTGTGTCCTTGTATTGTCTTTCCAGTTTCACTGCCTACAGATTTGTCGGGTGACTCAGTGGAGAGGTCTGTAGCTGTTCATTGTAACTCAGCCATCGTGTCACTACTTTTTGATAAAATATTTGAACGCAAATTCCATGCCTGTGGATATTTTACAGCCTGACAGTCGCACTTTCTATCAAACGCATCACGGATTTTTGTTTTCATCGCGCGTTTTTACGCATTTAGTAAGACGGTGGTGCGCTTTTACGCACAAGAGAAGCGACTTCATCCGCTCTCAGGTTCACTTTGAGAGGAGGAACTTTTTAGATGATATCCGCCGCGCGCATGTGACGCACCTTTTGTTTAAAGGAGGGTAATGAGCTGAAACCTGGACTGGGACCATCTGACTTGTAGTTTGTGTGGAGTACAGGCAGCAGGATGAGCAAAACAAAGAATAAAAGCGACAATAAGACGGAAAAGGCTTTGGCTGCGGAGAAGGAGCAGTTTGGCAAACAACAGGTGAGTGATTGATTTTCTTTTGGCAGCGCTAAATATATGTTTTTTATCCGAGGGTCAAGAGGTTTTGTTTATCCAGATTCCATGTAAGGCCTTCTAGTTTGTTACCTGTTGACAATAAACATGTGATGACTGTTTTATCCTTGGAAGGCGCACTAAGATCAACAGGTTAAAACCAAGAAAAAACAACAGTGTCCTACTCTCATGTACTTGAGAAGAATTGAAGATTTGTCCCCTGGGTCAATCCACCTCCGTCGCTTGTTTCTCATACATTTCCTCGAGCCTGAGGTTGACTCGTGGAGGTTGAGCTTTATCTTGTGTCCTGATTTCATTTCTTTCAGCTCCACAACATCAGCAAAACTGTCACCTCAGCCGAAACACCGCCCAAAGAGAAATATGTGCGCAGTATCCTTTAAAAACAAACAAACACCCAAACTGTTACTGTTTCAGACGACCTGAAATAGAAAATGGAAATGTATTTAGTGAGAAATGAATTGAAACTAAACTTGTCTACAGGCATCCCAGGTGTTTTAAAGGTAAAATGCTCAATATGACATCGGTCAAATGTTAGTGTATAATCACCACTTGGTGTTGTGAGTTAGCTTCATGTTAATAATTAGGTTAATAAGTATGTGACATGAGGCAGATCATTAGATCATTAGTTTTGCAGGTATTTAGTTGCACTGGTGTTGGACAAAGGCAAATATTTGATAATAGAAGCAGAGGAAAAGTTGAGGTACACAAAGATCTGCAGAATTTTATGGAAGTCCTTCAACTAGTTAAGACAATTGTCTCTGAAATATAAACTTAAACCAGATGGTGGCACTATAGAGCGTGTCAGGGGATCATCAAAGTTATAAGGATTTATCCTTTTGGAATCATATAAAGACATGATTTCTACTAAGTAGATTTTAAGATATCTCCCCTTTTCTTTATATCTGACATTTATGGTTCGTAAACAAAGTGTTTGGATGTTCCTTCCCATTCTTTGAGCCTTCATACAGTCCTGTTAATGGATTCATATTAGTAGCTGCCTCCTGATGTCTCCATTTTGATTGTTCTATAATATTCTGATTATGTTCTTGTAGTCTGTTAACATTTCAACTTCAAGGACTTTATACTATTATATAATATAGATTGTATTTCTTGTAAAAACCCATCAACACAATTTCCCAAACAAATCATGAAACATTCACACTGTCCAACATTTGTAATGTAAGTGTGACTGCTCTCTGTCCACCCTCTGTGAATTCCAGGAGAATTACCTTCACAGCCATGAATTGGTGCATGTTCAATGTATCTGAAATTGCTATATAGATAGAAAAGATATGGTTAGGTTATCTTTATTGTCCCATGAGGGGACATTTGTTGTGCAGCAAGAGTTCTCAAAGAGACAAAAACACAACATCAACAACAGCATCCACAATAAAAACAAATTCCAGCAACAGGGAAATAGGAAATTCCTGCCATTTACAAATATGCAAAACAGATGCCAATTTTCAAGAAGTCATAGCAATGTTGGGATTATTCACTAAAAGCCTTAAATGTCAACCTAAAGGAAAAATCAGGTGATCACCAAAGTCAGTAGACTTTATCTTCTGGGGATCATGAATCACTGTACAAAAGTTCAAGGCTATTTTGAACACATATTGAGATAGCTCACTAACTAAGGCAAAACTCAAACCGGCTGATGGCGCTAGAGGAAACGTCAGAGGGATTCATCCTCTGGGGATCATGAATATCTCTACAGAATTTCATGGCTATCCATCTAATAGCTGTTGAGATATTTCAGTCTGGGTTACACCAGTGGAATAACCAGCTGACATTGCCATCACCCAAAAACACTGCCAGCATGGCTCATAGTCAAAAATATTTCTCGAGACACAGGTCTGAGGTTGAATTGGACATATTATAGGACCTTTTCACTACAGTTCACCATGTGCCTTGGTCCTTTGGAGTTTCCTTAACTGCTGTGAAGACATCATCATGGGGAGTCACAAGGAGGGTGGAGCCGCCACCTTCTGGTCCTACGTCCTGAACTTGCCTCTGTCCAGTAACGCCATAGTCAGCTGGAAGTTCTGCTATCTGCTGCACAAACTGCTCAGGGGCGGCCACAGAAACGCAAGTTCCAATTCTATATCTCCTTTTCCCTGACCAACTTTTCCACGTTTCACTTTCACACTGCTGATGTTTAATCTCACGTGTGTCTGTCTGGTCCCACACAGGCTGTTAGAGACTCTCACCGATACTGTCGCAACGTGAAAGATATGGGCATCCTCTGGGTGAGTAGACACCGTGAAACAGCTTTTATTCAAACTAGAAAATTCAAACCATACTTCAGTATTATTATATAGTATTATTCTGTATCATTTACAACTGTGGATCTAGATGTGTGTACTCAGATGTGTGGTGAATGGGTATATGAATGTAAATGACCTTTTATTAATGACTGAAAACTAAGTTTTTGGCTGTAAGAGCTGGAAAATCAATTCTTCAGTTCTTCTTCGTCATGCAGACTCTTCCTCATGTTTACAGAGCTGAGTGCACATGTACAGATGGAAACATGAGATGTCTTAAAAGTTCGTCGAGTGACCGGTTACAGCTGCAAAATGTCTGAATGACATGATACCTGCTTGTTTTCTGACATATCAGTTGTGTTTTTGACATATTTTTAAGGCATCATATGTTTTGTTGTCAGTGGCAGAAAGTAACAAACACTTTAACTCGACACCGTGCTGGGGTACAGTTTGAAGAAAGAATTTAGATTAATGATCTAAACTTTCTTTAATTACAGATACATGGAAAATGTACTAAAGTACAGTCGTGAAGTAAATGTGCTTTGTTACATCTCACCACTGGTTGCAATATGTCTTTCATATGCTCTCTCCTGTGAGCTCTCTTACTTGTGTTTCTTTTTAAAATGATCTTATCTAATCCAACCTAATATATCCTTATTCATTCCAGGGAAACTTGCATGACCGATACGGCCACATCGTCGCCCTGTCAGCCAAATTCCTCTGCCTCAAAATAGAATTTCATGCAAAGGTAATACTTTTCTATCGGTTAATCTAATGACACGTGACAAACTCCAAATGATAACATGTTAGTTTGACGACAAAAACAATCCTCCTCCACAGCACAAGGTGATTCCAGCCAACCTGGAGGCCAGTGATGAGACTTTGGAGAGGGAAGCAGGAACTGACAAGAACAAAGTGTAAGTTTACTTCCACTTGTTTTTGAGCAGCTTCCACATACGTTTACTGTTTCCTGTTAAATATGTGGTTTCTTTTACTGTAGGTTGGATATGACACAGGAGCTGTTGGATTACCTGGACGCTGGACTGAAGATGTCTGAGACAGGTTAGTCCATAGTGTACTCCTGTCGAAAGCATCAGTGATCAGGTTGTAATGAGTTGACTTTTAAATTACAAAAATGGTGATATTCTTTATTTTGTTCCTTTCAAATAATCCCTTGAGTTTTCTTTTTTCACATGTTAGTACCTTCTGAATTCCCTCCACTGTCTGTGGTTCTTTTTCTCAAGCACCTTAGTTCTTGCTTAACATATAAATATTAAAAAATATATCATAAATATAGCCTACATATTTTATTAATGGTTAATAATATATAAATATAAACAAAACAGATTAATACTCTAGTTTGCATTTGTTGGGGACTATTTTCAGTGCAAATGAATACACAGTTCGTGTTCTAGTGGTAATAATAGTAATTGTAATATTAGTATAGTAATAATGATGATAATAATACAATATTTGACTTTGCTTGAAAGGTGCATCTCAAATACATAAAGGGATTAAAAATACTGTTTTTGCATCAATATATAAATAAACGACACTAATAAAACCAATGGGGATAATAGCAGAGATAAAAGGTCAAGTTATTGGAAAGACAAAATAAAGAATACTACCAGGCTCATCCTTTAATTTGGCTTTCGTGTTTCTTCATCCAAAGTTCTGCGTCAGCTCGACTCCAACGGGGCCAAATCTACAACTCCAGCAGGACGGTGCAGGCTGACTCCCCTGATACCGCTCATACTGGACTGCAGCTTCCTCTACCACTTCTCTGTGAGGCTGATGTTTAAACTCCACAGCTGTGAGTGACACACACACACACACACACACACGCACACACACACACGCACACAGTATGTTTTGATCCACTCAGACCTTACTGCGTTAGATCGACCGGTCATGTCCTCTGCTTTACAGGCATCACCCCAGATGCTCTTCTTGGACACAGAGAGCGGTTCCGTGATCTCTTCATGAGGTAGGTTGTTAGTGAGTAAATGAGTTAATGAGACTTTCATTACTGTGCCATGAATCCATACAAGCCAGGACCAGAGGGCTGCATGTACATTTAAAAAAAAAAAAAAAAAACGGAAAAGGTAACGAGACACATTTTTCACAGATAGCATACGGATGTGGGCCATTTCAGGCAATGCTGCGGCACTTCTGGCCCTCTTGTGGATTTGACTTAATGGATTTGAGCAATAAGTTGCCCACTTGTAAAATTGCAAATATGGCCCAAATATCCCAAAAGAAATGTGGGTCACTTTTGGCAAACATGCATTGCTCTTGGCAAAGTGTAATCCTGGATGTGAACTTAAAGCGACAGGTGGGATACATAGTTAATTTGGCCCAAATAGAATAAAACAAATCCGGGCCACCTTTGGCACTTTTGGTAGACACGCAGTATTGCTATAGCTTACATATGGCCCAGATTTGGCAAACAGGAGGGCCCAAGTGCCACCATTTAATGCGGCATGTGGGCTGGATGTGGGATGTGTAGGTCAAAACTGGGCTAAAACAATTTTGCTATGTATTAAATCTTTAGACCATCAATGCCTGTCACAAAATCCACAAATCACTGACAGAAACATAAATCTGTAAAATATTTTTGAATCATCCATCTTATCTTCACTTCCAGGATTCTGATAGAAGGTTATAAAAATGAACCAGGCGCTCCAGTTTTTCATCATCTGTATGTCAGAATGTTGTAGGGTTTTATCGAGCCCATTTGTGAAAATGTAATTATCTTGCTACAAAAGAAAATGCAACTCTCCCAGAGAATAAATACAAGATCCCCTCTGTGCAGCTAAACCTCTTTGGTTTCTGGATAAACAAATACAAATTACAAATTCATGCATCAAATATTAAGAAAATCCCTTCTGCCCTTGAAGCGCAACTGTGTGATTATTATTCTGCATCAGAACCTTTTAGTATTTCTAACAAGATCTGTATTTTCTTCCACAGCCTCACGCAGTTCTTTGATAGAGCAAGGGAAATGGAGTTCTTCAAAAGAATCATCCAGATCCCAGATCTCCCAGACGTAAGTTAAAGGTTTAGGAATTTCTGTGTGTACATGAATCAGTTTTATGTGATTTTCAGTCACGCCCGTGTGTTTTGTTTATTATGACCCTGCAGTCTCCACCAAACTTCCTGCGAGCTGCTGCCCTGGCCGAGTATAAGAAGCCAGTGGTGGTGATGCCCGACGAGGAGCGGCAAGAGGAGGAGGAGGTGGAGCCACAGCCGGAGTTTAGAGAAGCACCACAGGTATAAAAGTTTACATGCAAGTGAAATTTCTGATTATGTTCTTCACCTTTTGTTGTATGGCTAATACTGAGGCTTTTTCTCATGGCAGTACTATTCCCTGAGCCAAATGGCAGCACCCGACGCTTCTCTGGGGCAGAGAGAAACTGAGAGCATGAGGAGGGAGCTGGAGGTGCTGAAACCAGAGCTGCATCTCATCAGGAACGAGGTACGTCCTGCATCCTGCTGTTGGAGCGGTTGGACGAAGATGTCTATACGTTTAAACAAAATCAATACAACGGCAAAGTATATCATTGCTGAGAAATTAGCTGAGGAACCTTTTTCTTTCGCTTATATGTGTTTACATTTTGGCAAATGGGCACCAAAAAAGTGCCAAATTAGGAGTTACCTGTTGGCAATATCCCCACGGATATACAGACAACTGGATTACCAGGCTATAGACGAAAACATGAGGATTCTTTTGCAAATTCTGCAGTTACAAGAGGCATGTTTTTCTGCCGGCTGTGGTTGGAGGTTCGATCTCAGTCTCTGTCTCAGTATCTGCATGCCGAAGTGTCCTTAAGCAAGATAGCGAACCTTAAATTGCCCCTGACGGCTTTGCCTGCAGTGTGTGAGGGATGTGTGTCAGAGAATGTGCTGCTCATAGAGGCACTGTATAAATGTGTGTGTAAATGGGAGAAAGGCTAAACTGATCTGTAAAAGCTCTATTTTCATACAGACCATTTTCCATTTGTATAATTTTTAATCAGCCTTATGGACATACATTTGCCGCAGATATCAGAGATCTTCAGAACGTGTCAGTTTTGACTTAGTTCTGACTCACTGAAGAATTGTTAGGAGAAAGATTTTAGATGTAAATTGCAGCATTTGGGCACAAAGGCTTCATGAGCATGTGTCACTGCCACTGGTGCTATTTCCAACTCCCATTTGTTTCCGATGCACCACCATGCACTTGTCCCTTTCACCTCGCACTGTGTCTGACCTCATCTCAGGTCTAAGATTTCTCCCTGCAGCTGTGAGGACTTTCCTGTTGCTTTCTACTTGTACATAAACCCTGTCCCTCCTGTCCGCAGGCTCAGAGGTGTGTGACCGAGTTAAAGTCTCAAGTGAATCACCTGGAAGCTGAGGTGGAGGAGCAGCGCACCCACAAGCAGATGGCAATGGTGGAAAACGAACACCTGCGGATGGAAGTGGAGGGTCTGCGGTGCAATAACGTCGCCAATGTGGGGGCACAGATTGGACTGAAGGAGGCAGATAGTGAGTATATACGGTTTTGTGTGCAGGCCAATGAGAAGCATGAATGTTGCTGAACGTTACTGAAACATCCCGTCATGTCTGCACAGGCAGAGCTCAGGCAGCGGAGGTTCGTTTCACTCAGCTCAAAGAGAGACACGCCGAGCTGGTTACCAGTCACGCCGACTTAATGAAGAAGGTAAACTGCACCATCACTGGTGTGTTTGTCACACCCTTAAAGGAACTGGTGGACATTTTGGGAAATATGCATCTCTTCTAATGAGAAGATCCGCATTTCTTTCACTAATATTTGGTACTTACGTTTCCATGTGCAGAACACAGAGACAGTGAAGGCGCTGTCCGGTACAAAACAAGACCAAGGCGATTTACTGAGAGCGAAGACACAGCTAGAAAGTGAGCTGGAAATACTACGGCAGGAGAAAAGAAACACGGTGAGACCTCTTCAGCCCCTCATACCACTGCTTACACACCGTATAATATCATCTGTTTCTGCCTTGGTTTACAAAGACTCATGAATGAATACTGAATCAGTGACTCCTCTGCCACCCAGATGAGTCAGCAGCAGCAGGAGGCCGACCGCCTCAACAAGGAACTGCTGGAGCAGCGAGCAGAGCTGGCCCTCCTCCGCGGCACCCTGCAGAATAAAGAGAGGGTGAGACTTGAAAATATACTCACTCAAACTTTTAGCGTCAAGATGTCCTGAGTGGGTACTGCACATCTGTTTTCCAACGTATTTTGTATTTGACAGAGCTCATTACTCAACAGACAAAATACTGTAAATGAGCTGTGTAAGCTAATTTTCATCAGTTGTCCCAATAACAAGTTCTGACAAGGCGATCGGAAATAAAACACCTATTTTATTAAATCAAAAATATCTATGGATAATTCACTTGCATTGCATACCACCCAAACTGACAGTACAACAAACCCATAATCAAAACACTATGGAAAAACTAATAAACAACCCCTAATCACGGGGGGTTACAATACAACATACAGCCACCCCCAATGTACTTGGCATAAACAACATGATATTGGTTCACTCAAATTTTGCATCATGAGATGATATTGGATATAGCTATAATTTCCAATCGCTTTTATCAGTCATTCAGAACCATCATGTCACTCATAGTGTGATATGGAGATCATGTGACTAATTCTCCCAGGATAATCAGCAACATTTTCAACCCACAGTAAGTCACTTATTGATGATAAGTCACAACATGACAGAATAATGGACATCTCTTACATTCTCTCTCATGCAAGTTTCTGCTTGTTAGCTCTGTTATTGAATTGTCTCGTTCTCAGGCCTGACTTTCATTCACACACCGTACTTAACGTGTCACTTTGTGCAGGAGGGATCTCATGTGAGCAGCAGCCTGGTCGCTCTGCAGGCGGAGCGGGAAGTGCTGCTGCGTTCGGCCAGAGAGAGGGACGCCGAGCTCTCCTCGCTGAGACAGCAGGCGCAGCAGCAGCAGGGCTCCCTGGACCTGGATAGAGACCGCACCAACAGAGAGCTGGAGGCGCTGAGAGCTCAGCTGCAGCAACAGGTAAACACCACAGAGTGCTGGTCCAAAAGCTTCTAACGTGTCAGTGTCTGCAGTGAACAGTAATGCTTAGAAATTATTTGGTTTTACCCAAGAGAAAGCAATGCTGCCTTTTAGCAATACCACCACCTACCTACCGACTATACCTTGAATAACATTTTTAAAACTAACAATTTAGTAGCACTTAAAATGGCACTTACTTATAGCACTTTGTAGTTTTGCTTTTTTGAAGAAATTGTACTTTCTCTATTCTTGTTGTTCTGGGTTTGTACCCTCATGGTTGAATGCACTTATTGTAAGTCGCTTTGGATAAAAGCGTCAGCTAAATGAAATGTAATGTAATACCATTATAATCCATTTGATTACCTGCCTGTTTGAGCTGTAGCTCATCTTTTGATTTTGCAGAACTTTCTGGCATCAAGCCGCTCTTCTAACATCCCCTCACATTCCGTTTCCAGTACTTCACATGTCCAGGCTCCAGCGTGCAAACAGCAAACTCCATCCTGTCCATAAATGCACATTAGATCTTAAATTGACTACATATCCACCAGGAATAAACCAGGAACCTTTTGGTCACTACACAACTGCTCTACCTCCCATGGGGCAACATGCAATTTATTCGCAAAAGCCTTGAAATGTTTCTATGTCCGCATTAAAATCAAGTAGACCCGCACCTAAGTATAATTTTTTATATTTAAGTAGTCATTTTAATGTTAAAATGATATCTCAGTCCATTTGACATGTTTTCAAATGTCTTGTTTTGTCCGTCCAACAGCCCCAAGGCCCAAAATATTCAGTTTACTATCAGAAAAGATGAAGTAAAACAGAAAGTAGTTAAAGCAAGACTATTTTGATTCTTAAGAAACAATAAAGATAATTATTCAATAATAAAAATTGTTTCCAGTTAATTTTAGTGTTGCAGCTCTACTTTTATGATCGGTACCTCGGCTTTGGATCATCTTTTCTGTTAAAGCTAGGGTTGGGAATCCTGGAAAAGCAAGAAAGACCAGGTTACACTTTGAAAAAATGCAACCTTAAAACATATCTAACTGGATGCACCATCTTGTCTGACCACTACACTTTTGAGGCATTAAATCATTTTTACACCAGCTTTTGGTTCATATTTACTCTTACTCCTCTTGATTGTTTTTACCGTGTGGATGACTTCATATGTAACTGTTTTCCACAGCTGGCCATCAATGCAGAGCAGAAGCTGGAGATCGACAGGCTGAGGCGAGAGCTGGACTCAACACGAGCAGAGCTGACACGTGCGAACAACGCCCTGATGAGCAAAGAAATGGTAGCAATAACTTTTTCCGTACATCATCACGCCAAATCCTCTTCAAGCGAAGCATTGGCAGTAATACACCTCTACATGTTTTGTTCCACAGAGTGGTACCCAGCTGAACAGTACACTAGTAGGGATGCAGGCGGAGAGGGAAGGGTTGCTCCGGTCGGTGAGGGACCATGAGTCGGAGCTGACCTCCCTCAGGCAGCAAGCTCAGCTCCAGCAGAGCTCCATGGAGCAGGAGAGGCAGCGCAGCAGCATGGAGCTGGGAAGCTTGCACGCCCAGATACAGCAGCAGGTGCTGAGCTGTGTTTATGACTGTGTAGAGAAGCTGTCGTGAATGTTTTAGCAGTTAATCATTGATGAGCTCCTGTGTGTGTTTGAAAACAGGCCTGCCGTGAAGGTGAGCTGACCCAGAAGCTGCAGGACGAGCAGTTCTGTCTGCTGCAGTGTGCTGTGGTGGAGGCCGAGGGCATCATACTGGACGCTGTGGCCAAACTGGACGACCCCATTCACGTCCGCTGTATCAGCTCACCTGGTAGAAAAGCTTTTAATTCATCCCCCCAAATAATCCCAATGAACACACTGTAGGACTTTAACAATCTGGTTTTTCAACAATCATATCATTTATTTTTTAAACCTAACAAACATATAAAAGCAATAATTACCAGCCATCAAAAATCTGGGTAGGAGGAAAAACAAGATCCACACCCTCGATTTCTAAGAGCTGAAAAAAAGAAATGTCATACAAATAAATGGACGAATTCTCACAGCAATATACAGAATAAATACAAAACAATACGAACTTACCAGAGGTACTTCTGGAAAACACACAATATCTAAGGAGACCATTGATTCTGATTCTAGTCATGATTAATAACTGAGTGAACATATACAACACAAGAGAAACAAGAACAAGTAGAAGAAAAATCTGTCCAACAGATAAATGTTTTCAGTTGATTTCGGTCCTTTCATTTGAGAAACTTTGTAAATAGTTTTTAAATGTTAATCATAACATATTAACATATAATTAACATATAATTGTAATTTATATATAATATATTTTCAATGATAATAACTTATACCACATTGTCAGTTTGTATAGCAGCATCTAGTTATGGGCGGCCACAGGACCAGTTAGAGTTGTTGATGATTAGATTAAAAAAGATTCACAGTATGTTTGCTTACAGCTATTTCATAGTTTATTAAAGATTGTGTATTAATAGATTTTACTCTGCGTATGTGGGTACATTAGGGAAGGTGAAAGTAAACCATAACCATTAACTTCCTTGTACTTGGACCTACTTAGTCCTTAGCTTGTAATTTTGCCCTTCAGCTCCATTCCTCTAACCAGTTCTCGCTCTGGTTTTTCAGATTACTTGGTGAACCGTGCTGAAATCACTCTGGCTTCCATAGACAAGATGCAGCAGAGCCACGCGGTCTACGTGGGAAACATGAGCGGTAAGTGTTCAGGTTTGGGAACGCGTTGTGTTTACCTCAGACGATCGGTGCATCTGATGCTCCTCTGTTGTGTTTAGATGCCAGCGGCTTGTTGAGAGCGGTCACACAGTTCTCCCACCTCTCTGCCGACACCATCGTCAACGGAGCAGCAACATCGCACTCGGCCCCCACCGACCAAGCTGACCGTGAGAGAAACCCACTCACACTGGAGCTGTTATGGATACACACTACTCTAAATACTTTATGCACAAACCGTTAACTCTGTGTCCTGCGTCTTTGTCTCATGCAGGTTTGACTGACAGCTGCCGGGACTGTGCGAATAACTGCCTGCAGTTCTTGAAGGACCTGAAGTTTCAGGCCAGTTTACAGAGAGCAGACCCCTCTGCCATACGCTACACTGTTCAACGCATCCTCGCCTTAGGACAGGTGGGTCAGAACGGATCTTTCAAGAGACTATAGCCAGTGTTAGTGGCTCTGTGAGCAATGCTTTGAGCCGGGCTCTAATGACAAAGGCTGATATATCTAATTACTGGACAAAGTCAGAGCATCATTGGAGTTATGGTCAATTCATCCTCAGAGGAACATGAACGTTTGTGCCTAAATTACATGGCAATCCATGTAATCCAGTAGTGAGATCCTCAAAGTGGTGCTTCAGGAAAAGTCAGGTTCTCAATAAGGTCACAAAGATCCGTCATCTTGGGACCATGAACACTTGTCCGAATAAAATGTCTTGTCATTTGATGTAGTAAATGCAGAAATAACTCAGCCACGTGGCGGCAGCATGGAACTGTAGGGGTCCATAGCATATGAGCTAATTTGTATTATCCCTGGTATCATGTATTTTCAGTTCTCCTGTGCATTTTTTGTTTCAAATTAAAGAAAGACGAAAATCTGTCATTGGATACTATACGGTCTAATATTACAGTCTTTTTTTCAGACACGGCTTTGTTTCTTTTTTTATTGATGGTTATTGTTATGGAAGTTTTCTGGAAGCTGGTGAAAGGAGAACTCAGGCAGCAGCTGATGTCTTATGCAGAAGATTTGAATGTAGACTTGATGCATCAAGGAGACCAGAAGGTGAAACAATATACAAACGCTAACAGAGGAACATGAGCAATTGTCACCCCCAAGTCTGAAGATGTCTCCCACAGCATCCCCATATATCTCCCTCTACTTGCGTCACCCATTCTAACAGCACATCCATGAATGGCTAGAACTGCTGTCACTCTCTATGTTACATGTAGGTGTTCACATCCTATTGGATAGTTAAGCCTAAAGTATGCATAACTAAATCACATTGTGTACTTACGTCTAGCCTCTGGTGAAATACGCTAAAGAGTTGAAGTCGGTGAGAGTTGAAGTTGGTGCCTCTCTGTCTGGAGGATATGAGTTAGATATGAAAGTCCCTCAACGTAGACACTACAATGCACTGTTGGTTGGCCCTTTATCTATGACCTGAATTTGGGTACTGCTTAGAGAGAGAAGGGAGTATGTGTGGAACTAAACAGGCACTATTCTCCTGTACAGATATAATATACACTATACATAATATATAGTGGCATGTACAGTAATGTGTGAGGATGGTCAAACATTCCTCAACAGTTGTCTGGACGTGATGTGTCAGGATTTCAATACATTAGATAAATAGTGTTTCAGAAACTACTTACCAACGCTACCTTTATTGTTTAGTTTGCAGACACTGTCACTAAAGCTACTTTCAGACATGCACTGAACTCCAGAGATCCTTCGGACAGTTTCCAGAGGAGCTATATGCGTGAATGCAAATGTCCAAGAGAGAGCATTTGGACTTTCTGCTGAAATTCTCTGGTTGCCCCCCTCTCAGTGAATACCAGACCTGGCATGAACCATTGATAGAAATCAAAATGTTTAGGATCTGGCTCCTGGCTCAGGCAGGACAGGTTGAATCTTGGGCTGACAGCGTACTATAACGAAACACAATGACCCTATAAATTAAAAAAGATTCATCACAGTCTTACATGCAGATCTAGCGGCCAATGTTAAAGCCCCTGAAAACTTGGTTTCAAATCCCTTATTCATAAACTAATTCATTCCAACCTTTATTTATACAGGAAGGGGCATTGAGGGTAAGCTCTTTGTGTCCGAGGAATATACAATATAAGAAATAATAATCCACAAATGATCAGATGAGTAATAAGCAATAAAAAGTACAAAAGACAATAAAAACAATATATAAAAACAATGAAACACATAATATAGAACATATTATAAAAGTTAAAACTAATTTCACAACCACACTGCCCCGAATCATATTAAAGAGATTTAAAAACATTAAAAAATAATCATTTTATCTAATTTATCCTTTTTTCTGAATGTTGTTCCTTTTGTGTGGACCTGAATGTTGTTCATTCTGTAGGACCACACACTGCTGGGAACTGTAATTAATACAATTCATTAGTTAGTAAATTTCCTAAACCAAATGTATAGTTTGGAAAAAAGACTTCCCTGAATATATTTATAGAGTTGAACAGTCAAAAATGGTTCTTAGGTTCTGATTTAAATGGAGGATGAAGCAGATGAGTCACATCCATTTCTCAGCAGAAAGGAGAGCAGAAAAAAATTTGAAAATGAGAAATGTCATGTCAAAAAAACTAAACTGCTCTATCTATGGCAGGAAATGTTGTGTTAATGTTATATTTTAGCCTCCTGTCACTCAAAGAGTACAACCAGACCAGGTTCCCTCTCTTTGTTTCACCCACAGCTTGCCCACATGTAATGAATGTTCACCTCTATTGTACCCATAAATAAGAATAAGAATAAGAAGAAGTCCTTTATTAGTCCCGGAATGGGGAAATTTGCAATATTACAGCAGCAAAAAGACATCAGCAGTAATAAGTACAAATATAGAAAAAGTGTACAGTGCAAAGAAATATATTATGTGAGAGAATATGTACAGTGAGTGGTTTGCACATGAACCGTTTATATTGCACAGACAGATGAATATGGCACAGTGAATATTGCACAGTTGAGAAATGTTAAAGTGCAATCCATAATGGTTGTGCATGTAGTTTTACTAGGATATACATATGTTTTGTACCTGTTACAAACTGTTTCTTGTGTAGGAATTGCGTCCAAAGGGGCGGGATGTGCTGAAAGAAGAGCTGGGAGGCATGGTGGACAGAGAGATGATCGCTACCTCCACTGCCATCGAGGAGGCCGTGCTGCGAATGGACGTAAGGACGGATACAAATGTGAAAATCTCCTGGACATCGTTAGATACTTAACGTTTCTGTTTCGTCTTCCCAGGAGATAATGAACCAGGCAAGGAGAGACACTACTGGTGTTAAGCTGGAGGTCAACCAGGGGTACGATGAAAACTTTAGATCTGTTCTGTTTATATTTACTCTCCTTACATAATCCTATGTTTGATTATTTCTTCCTTGTGCTTCCCCTCAGTATCCTGGGATCCTGCTCCGACCTGATGAAGGTAAGACACAAGTTTCTAGTTTCAAATTATTTTCTATGAACTTAAGACTCATATTCCACTTCATGTTCATTTCTACTGCTGTGCTCTCTCTCCTCTCCAGGCTGTTCATATGCTGGTGACGGCCTCTGCTGATTTACAGAAAGACATAGTGGAAGGAGGCAGGGTAAGTTCCAGACCTTTTCCCCTGTCCTCTGATAAGATAAAACTTTCTTTTGTGAAAAATAAGTCATATTTATAAAGACATTCATTCCTATTTTATTATTTATTATTCCTATACAGTGTTGGAGTAACCTTTAAGAGCAGCTCGCAACTAATCAGAAACAAGGATTTAAATATAAATCTCAACTTACTTATTGATTCTATCCTTCATATTACCTGTACAATTAACACTCTGATATGTCTAAATTATATTTTATACATCCACATTCTCTTTTGTACTGTGGAAACTAATGAATAAATCAAAATCAATAACATGGACAAAAATTTGGAATATTCTGGTGTACAGTGGTCAAAAATTGAAATGGCTGTTCAATTTGAGTGTGTTTGGAGTTTGTTAACATCGTTTCAAAACCCAACAATTCATACATTTTGTTGAAGAAAATTAAGATTTGATGAGCTGATCGTCGATATTTCTTCTAATTTAGAAATAAATAGAAAGTTCATTAAACAAACCATCTGCTGTATAAGGAAACATTTATCACCACAGTGAATATTCAAGGAAAGTGCCTAGTTTCATTCTTTTTGTTTGCACCACAGATTAATGTGATAAAAAAAAAAAAAAAAAAAAGGAAGTTAGACCTGTGTGTAATGATAAAGGTATACAGTGTATTAAAATAGTGTGATATAAATGTCAATAGATTCTCATAATAAATAATAGACCTTATTGTCTACGCTGTTTTTTTTTATTAATATTAGTTTTATTAGTCCTTGGCTGGTGTGACCATTAAAAGGGTTATTCTGGTTATTATAGGAAACCCTACTTTAACAATAACAGAAACCACAGACATACATAGTCATGCTTCTGTACTCACTCCTCCCACAGGGAGCAGCGTCCGTTACAGACTTTTATGACAAAAACTCTCGCTGGACCGAGGGACTCATCTCCGCGTCTAAGGCCGTGGGCTGGGGCGCCACACAGCTGCTGTAAGAACCGAACACCATCAATGCAAACACATTCTGCTTATTATGACTTGTATAAGACTTGTGTGCTGAATGACACACTGTGTAATGAGATTATCCGTGCACGTGTTCACCTCTTTGCCTTCAGAGACTCAGCTGACCGGGTTGTGGGTGAAAATGGTAGGTACGAGGAGCTCATCGCCTGTTCACACGAGATCGCCGCCAGCACCGCCCAGCTGGTCGCTGCCTCAAAGGTACAGTGTGAAGTTTGTGAAGCAGTGTCACCACTTCAAATGCTCCTGATGGAGGTTTCCAATTTAGTTCAGATTTATTTATATGGCGCCAAATCACAACATACATTATGAAAAGGAAACTTTACAAACTTATAGTGAAACCCAGCAGTTCCCACAACGAGCAACACTTGGCTGGCTGTAGGGAGAGAAAACTCCTTTTTAACAGGAAGAAAAAGAGAGATGAGAGGTTGGTGGGAAAGAGGGGAGAGAAGAGAGAGAAAGGGGGAGAGAGATGTGAGAGAGACCAGGAACAGTTGTGTTACTGTCCACCACAAACTGATGTGGATGCTGTGGAACAAGGTTTGTACGAGTGGATCCTGGTGGTGTGAGTAAATTTGTTGATGAGAGTGATATGATGCACATTAAACTACTTAACAATATATGAGATGGTGAGACGAGCTAGAGACCCCTGTCCCATTTCAGATGTCTGTGTTCAGACCCGATCTCTCTTCCACGCTCTTCTGTATGCAAATGGACACATCCGTCTTTTTTTCTGTTAGTGATGATCAAGTTGTGATGTTACTACCCAGTCAGAGTCATCGCTTTTCATTGGGCCTGTCTCCTGTGTAGGAAGTAGTTTCATGTAAAAAATGTTCCCATGAAGTTCTGTGGATTATTTACTGTAATTGATTATTTAGCGTTGTGAATTTTTGAGTGCTGTGACGTCCATGTGTGAAATTCACCTCCAGATGAGCCTCCACTGTGTTGTGGTAGATAGAAATCTCAAAGTGAGACAAGTTAAAAGCTGGGAAAATAAAACCAAATCAGCCCAGACTGCACAGGGTTAGGTTAGAAATAGTGTCTTGTTGAGAAATCACATAAAAGACAGTGTCATCTCCCCAATCTATATACGATTATATTTAAATGAAAACCAGTCTTTATTGAATATTACTAAATTCTTACATGTGTCAATGTGATTTCCTATCATTTCAGGTGAAGGCTGACCGCAACAACAAGAAGCTGAACACGCTGCAGCAGGCCTCACGACACGTAAACGACATGGCCGCCGTGGTCGTCACCTCCACCAAGCACGGGCAGCAGCAGATCTCCGACCACGGTGAGAGAAGGAAGTAGACGAGCCTTTACAGTTCTGCTAACAATTCATCCTGAGGGGAACATGGATGATGTCTGGATCAAATTTCATAGCAATCCATCAAAAATATGTGTATAAAATATGTATCTACATATTAATTCCACAAAAATCTGTTTGTCTGTATTTGGAACGAATATCTCTCGAACAATTCACCTTATTGGATTTACACTTGTGTATTGTTAATGGCCCCGGCAAGTGCAATGGCGAGATTGGGGTGTCAGTGGGGGTGTGGCAGTGTAACCTCAGTCTGTGAACGCGTCTTCTTCTACCTCCTCAGATAAACTACAGCAGCGGTTAGAAACTGGGTCAAACTGTGGGTTAAATCTGCTGACAGATCATTTTGATTATTTATTTATTTATTTTTCACCATACAAGACGAACACAGAACACAAATGGACAGATACTGATGCTGAATCCATCATGGCATCCACATTCATAGAATCACTTCTTGTTTGGCAATTTATCTTGAGGGTAAAAGCAGCTGAATTACAGAGCTTTTATTTTGAAAAGTTGTGTTGACATGAACTTTTATATAAACCCCACATGTGAACAGTGATGAAGAACGTTTGGTTTAATTTTATGATAAACACTGACTATAAAATCTTCACTGCA
The DNA here is from genome assembly GCF_009819705.1 of Hippoglossus hippoglossus. Taxonomy (NCBI): domain Eukaryota; kingdom Metazoa; phylum Chordata; class Actinopteri; order Pleuronectiformes; family Pleuronectidae; genus Hippoglossus; species Hippoglossus hippoglossus. The sequence goes on from NC_047162.1 coordinate 2,955,020, forward strand.
GATAAACCAGGCAGGATGAACACAAAGTGTTCTAACTTCACTCTGCACCGTAGACTGTTTGTAAAAAGCTCTACACACACCGTCCAGCACACAAACAGTAAAAAGTGACAATATATTGTAGAACTGTTTGAGGAGGACTCACTAATGATAAGGAATAATTCTGAAGTAGATATGGAGCTTTAACACAGAACAAGAGAAAATTAAAAGGGCGAACTCATGATGTGGCTAAAGGAAAAGTAAGGGGATCACCAACATCAGCTGTGTTCATCCGTGAAAGTCTGTACAAAATTTTCGGAAATATTGATGATATCAGCTTTAACTCTGATGTGTTTGCAGGTATGATGGACTTCTCCGGCCTGTCTCTGATCAAGCTGAAGAAAGAAGAAATGGAGGCTCAGGTGAGGCTAAGTTTGTCCTGTCTCGTTTTACGATCGCCTGTTGATTGGAGCTCTGAAGCTAATGAGGGCCGTTCTGCTCCCTGAATCTCTCAGGTGAAGGTGCTGCAGCTGGAGAGCGAGCTGGAGCAGGAGCGGGTCCGCCTGGGGGAGCTGAGGAAGAGGCACTACGTGCTCAGCCCCTCTGGGAGCATTGACGAAGAACAGGAGGCATCTGATCACTTCCCGCCGCCGCCGCCGCCCACACTGCTCGACTCACCGCCGGTGCCATCGTCCTTTTCGCAGACGCAGCCTTACCTGAACACTCAGAGCTTTGCTCAAAGCAACCCGTTCGCCCCGACTCAAACGCAGCCCTTCTCGCTGCCTCAGTCTTACACACCAACAAACACTCACACACCGCCTCAAACATACACACCGTCTCAAACCTTCACACCGTCTCAAACCTTCACACCGTCTCAAACAGTCACACCGTCTCAAACATACACACCGCCTCAAACATACACACCGTCTCAAACCTTCACACCGTCTCAAACAGTCACACCGTCTCAAACATACACACTGTCTCAAACCTTCACACCATCACAAACATACACACCGTCTCAAACCTTCACACCATCACAAACATACACACAGGCCCAAACCTTCACACCATCCCAGACTCACACACCGTCTCAAACCTTCACACCATCTCAGCCTTACATCCCAGCTCAGCCTTTCACACCAAACCCGACCCAAAGTTACTCAAAACCTCAGTCCTACTCGCCGTCGCAGACGAGGTCCTCGTCGCAGACGTCGCCTCATCCGCCTGCTCAGCCTCAGGCGACCCCACAGAACAACACCGGGTCCCCCAAACCGTCCTCCAAGAGGCAAAACATCTTCAGCAAATCTGGAAACTTGCTGAAGAACGCAGTAAGTGCTGGCTCTCCTCCTCCTGAAGTTCATATGTGGTAATAAGTGTATAATGTGAGTAGATGATTCGCTGTGTTGACATGAGTCTCTTTCTTTTCCGATCACAGTTTAAACGAAGTGAAACTGGAACGGGGGAATCCTGAGGAAGCGTGATTGAAAAAGAAGACAAGATGATTTCACTTCCACATAAAATGCTTCTTATATGTCGACAACAATGACTTTGTTTATTAACTTCATTCTCTCTCTGGCTTTGACTTTGTGTTTTACACCAGTTACAGAAAATGTGGAAATGAAACTGACATTATGCTGTATCCTCTTTTTGATCTGACAGTAACACTTATATTCTCTTACTAATCGATGTTGCACATAAAGGTAAAAGAGGAATTCCTGCACAATACATTGTTTTCAGTCATGTACAACTAAATACTGTTTTGAGATAAACTCAACTTTTTCTTCAGCACCTGTGTAATAGGTGTCATACAACAGAAAGAATATTAAAGATCATAAAATCTGTATCAGCCTGAGTTTGGCAGCTGTCTCTGTTTTGTTGGTACGAGAAATAATTAGTTTCCTTTTGCAGGGTGGTGTCTCACTACCCCATGATATCCCTGTGATAAACATTCCACAAAACAAGATGAAGTGCATTCCTGAGCGTGTGTTTCAAGTACACATGAGCAACAAGCTTAGTCTTATCTACACGTCTATGATGGAGACAGATAAGTCAGTGTTTCGCTTTACATGGATTAAACAGCTAAAGCGTGTTGCACAGTCTCAAGGATTTAGGTACTTAAAGTGAAGCGAGGCTTTAAAAACAAGGATCACAAAGTGAAATAAACATAAGAAATGGAAATCATTCAAAACTCCCCCGGCGAACCTGTCTCAGTATCTTCTGTCTCTTCATGTGATTCCAGATTGACAGTTCTCCTGATTTTCTCTTGAGATAATTCTGGTTGTGTGTCACCGATCAGACGCCTCCATGATAAAATCGAACTATTTAAAGTGCCTCAAACTTTTGCACAGTACTGAATGTATGTAGTTAAAGATTTTTTTGAATAAGGTGGAAAATAAGTTATTTCACACTTTAAATATAAATGTACCTCTACCTTCTTTTCTTCCATCCATTCAACATAACATAAGCAGTAGGTATGTACAGTCAATCTACGCTTTACAAATACCATAATGTAGTTTTAGATTTACAATCTTACTGTACATAGTACATTACTGAAATATATCACACAATGCATTGTGTAAAACAAATTATATAACCTACCACATTTGTAATCATAAAATCTTTAATATTCACATAAATATTAAATCCAAAATACACTCTTTTTTTTAATTGATTGAATGAATGAATGAATTTAACATTTTTTTGGGGGGGGGGGGTATTTTAGACAAGAAAGAAAACAATAACAATAATTTAAGTGAACATTTTATGTCCAAAAGCAGAAGAAAAGTGTGAACTTATCGAGTCCTATCCCTTCCTTATATTTTGTCTTCAAATTTTATGTCTAACCTACTCCTTCAAGCTTTCCACTGCGGATACCATGCACCACACGAAACAAGTCAGTCAAATCAAGCTACAAATATGAGGAACGAATAGAGCATTCCAAGCAAAGTGAAAAATATTATAAGCCGGTGACGAAAACCCGCTGAAAGCAGTTGTAAACTCTCTTGTGAACGATTCTTACACCCATGAACAGCTAATATAAAAGTTCTATTTTAAACGAAGTATGAATCTCATTACATATTATTACGATCCTCGGTATAAGTTGTTGACAAATACATTCATGTTAAACAACACCTGAAATGACATTATATTGTTTTGTGAATGTTGTTTATATTAGAATTGTCAGTCTCTCTCTCTCTCTCTCTCTCTCTCTCTCTCTCTCTCTCTCTCTCTCTCTCTCTCTCTCATGCTGATGGAATAGATTCTCACAGCGACCTCATCTGTCTGTTATTTATTTCTGTCATGCGCACAACAAACTGCAGCCTCACCACCATGGAAGTGACCACTGGCTCCCAAAGGCACAGAGCGAGAGCCTGTGTCAAGTTAGAACAAGTAAGGATAGGAAAACACACCGGAAACACACATCTCTACCTTCAAAATAAAAGCGCAATACAGCTTCCCAAGTTGAAAGGTAAATGATGCTAATCTTAAATAAAAATCATAAACACTAACGCAACCTTAATGAGATTAATCACTGACTTAATCACTACTTTCCCCTAAGTAATATTTTAAAAGCTTAGTGGACTAGAGGTTTAAAGTAGCACAAACAAGAAATAACAACAACGCATGCAAATACAGAAACTGAGTTTGCATGTGTTGTAACTTTTTGCAGCACGTGTCGTCAAATTGATGAAGTTGTTTTCTTAATTTGCAGCGCATCTAGCTCTCTCAGCCACCGTACTTTTCAGACATATGCTTATTTGTTATTTGCACAAGGTGCCTTTTTATGAATTCAGGCCCCTGCCTCTTGACATCCTCTGCACGTCCCTGGTCTTTGAACATTTTTGACTCAGAAATTGTTTTGCAGCACATCCCCTTAAAGGTTCAGTGTGTAGGATTTAATAACATCTAGTGGTGACGTTGCATGTTCTGAATACCCCTCACCTCACCCTCCCCTTCCAAACATGAAAGAGAACCTGTGGTCGTCATAAAAGATCTAAAAGGTTTTTAGTTTGTCCAGTCTGGGCTTCTGTACAAAACATGGCGGCCTCCGTAGAGAGGACCTGCTCCTTATGTAAATATAAAGTATTTAAATATAAAAGGCCCATTCTGGGGTTAAAAAAACAACTATTTGTACAATTTTGATGCAACACACTAGTGGAAACAGCACTAGGATTATTTTATATAAAATGTCTGCCATTAAATCCCTTTCACCTAAATCTGACACACTGGACCTTTAATGCTGCTCTTTTATTGTGAAAGGTGCAGCCGGACGTGACTGGTTTTATTTTGGAGGAGTTCTCGCAGCGCAGGGAGGACAGCGATGGGACGCAGACGATATTTACCCCCAATAAATGACACTGGAGCCCGGACCCAGGCGTCAGTAATGGCCGGGCGGTAATGGCAGTGTGTAGTGGTTCTTCACGGTGTGTTTGTTCTTAAAGGACAGAGACCCAGAGGAACTTAGCGGCTTGTTCTTCCAGAGGGAGGAAGTTTGCGGCGGCGGGGGAACCACAGGAGGAAGCCGGGGAGGGCCGAAGTGTCCCGTCATGGAGGAGTCCGGGTCGGCCCTGGAGAAGAATGTGGCTGACCTCACGGTGATGGACGTGTACGACATCGCCGCCGTGGTGGGCCAGGAGTTCGAGCGCATCATCGACCAGTACGGCTGCGAGGCTCTGTCCAGGCTCATGCCCAAAGTGGTGCGTGTGCTGGAGATCCTGGAGGTGATGGTGAGCCGGAACACCATCAGCCCGGAGACCGATGAGCTGCGGCTGGAGCTGGACAGGCTGCGGCTGGAGCGGCTGGAGCGGCAGGAGAAGGAGAGGAGGCACAAAAAGGTGCGAGCAGGGCTCCGATAATCACTTAATCACTAAGCTGCTGAATGAGCTCAGATCAGCGTGTTAGAAAACAAGTAAACAAACCCACACGCAAAGTTTTCCTCTCCGACTGTGATTCAGCCACAACTGGAGGGAGTGCACAGGTTGTTATTGATGTAAGAGTACTAATCACACACTGTACATACTGTAAACAAAAGTTACTAATACAGATACCAATAACACACTGTATCATACCCTATTACTAATATAGATACCAATAACACACTATAGAATACTCCACTAATTGTAAAAGTACCAATAATACACTGTAAAATACTCAATTACTAATAAGGACACCAATAACACACTGTTAAATACTCCATTCCGAGTAAAAATACCAATACAACATTGCAATATATCCCATTACTAATAAATACACCAAAAATACTCGATTTCAAAGAATAACACTGTAAAAAATAACCCATTACAAGTAGAAATAGTCAGTGCTTCATGTACAAATACTCCATAACAAGTAAACTAACCAGTACAACTACTAGAAATACTCCATTGCAAGTCAAAGTCCTGAGTTGAAATGTTTTTGAAGTAAAACTATTGTAAAAGTTGTGTTTTTGTGTGTAAAATCTCGACTGTATGTGTCAGATAACGTTCGTGGAGTATTTACTACAGATTTACCTCCTGACATGTGGTGGGGGCAGGACTCTAACGTAGCAGATAATGTACATTTTCACGTGCACTATCTCAGAGTTGTATCTAAGCACGGTACTTAAGTGTGGTGGTTTTATATCGGCCAGTCAGCTCGCTGCTATAAAAAAGTCCATGACAGATTCTCGTGACGGTGACTGAGCCACGGTGACTGAGCCACAGTGACTGAGCCCCGGTGAACGCAGTCACCAGTTCACTCATTAACTGGGTCTCATGACTGGGATGTAGTGGATGTTTCTGTTGGTGACGGCTGACTGAAATAATATTATCAGTCTTCATAATTTTCTCATGGAAAATGTCACGTCTGCTGAAAGAATCCACTGTTGGTCGTATCAGCAGTTTCCCCCCCCCCCATTTATGCATTTATTGATTGAAGATTCAGAGCTCTAATGTGAGGAGGCAGCGTCAGGCAGAGAATGCTGCAGCAAATGTTTTTCATTTACAGTTAATCTGCGTATTATTTTCCACATGAAATGTCAGTAAATTTTCATATTTGTGATTAGTGATTCAAATGTAATTCCTCTGAGACGAAAGTAAATCCTCAAATCTCGTGTTTTCACATTTGAGAGAAAGAGTCATTATAACAACTGAAATGATATAAAAGGTTTTCCTCAGTGTCAAATAAATCGACTGACAGTCGTCTGTACATCCATAGATACACTGCAAACAGAAAACTTATAATAGCTAATTAAGCATTCTTTTAATGGTTCTTATTTTGTAGAAATAACGTCAGACCACTGCTCACGTTCTCACAACAATGTGCTGTCCGATAATTCTCACCCATTTAAAGGTTGACTGTACAGCTGAGGCTGATGGGAATGTCATTAGTTACTTGCAGGTGTTTTTGACCAGATGATGGCGCTCTATCAAAAGTGAGAGGATCAAGTTGTCTATATCAAATTTAATGGAAATCCACCTGTTGTTGTTGGGGATTCTAAAAAAATAAACCTCATGGTGGCACTTGAGGAAAAGTCACAAGATCAACAAAGTTGGTATGATTCATCCTCTGGGGAACACGAATGTCCTGAATGTTCCAAAGTTTCATTGCAATCTAACAAAATAGTTGTTGAGACATCTCAGCTTGGTTCATAGTAGTGGACTGACGGACACAGTTGTCAATGGATCCATGTTGCTATAGTAACAGGTTGCAGTATTTCTATGGCTAAAACCACATGAAGTGAATAAGCATGAGCCAAGAAGATCTGAGAAGACAACACAAGGAATAAAAAATTATAACTTACTGGTGGTTAGAGCTTGGTGACACCATGAAGGCTGTTATGAGAATTTGCTTGTTCAAATGTCCTTATGTAATAGTATGGGTCAATAATGTATAATAATGTTTTATTTTGACATGTGCTTCACTGTGTGTGTGTACAGGAGCTGGAGCTGGTGGAGGATGTGTGGAGAGGAGAAGCTCAGGATCTGCTCACCCAGATCGCTCAGCTGCAGGAGGAGAACAAATCCCTGCTCACCAACATGTCCATCAAAGACCCCATGAGTGAGGAGGACCTGCAGAGGCATGAGGGTGAGGACGTGTGCTCAGAACACACACACACACACAAGCTTATGCAATTTAATAGTAAAACGGAGAGGTAAATTATTCTATGGTGAAAGGAAATGAAAAGAAATGTAAATCTGTATTTGTATTGTAACACAAATGTTCCTTTTAACATGCAAAATGTTATGTTCTGTTGCTAAGTGCCAACACAATAACAAAAGACAGGGTTTGGTGATGTTGTAAAGCAGCACAGGATCATGGGAGGTGTTGTCTTCATTGCAGTCAGCTTCTCCTGGTTAGGATTCCTTGGTTCAGGAGCTGAATCCTCCTCAGAGGTCTCCTCCTCTTCATAACAAACAGACCAACTGATTAAATGCAGTAAAAACTGAATAAAAATCTATTTTATAAGACACTTTCTGTGGACAAAAGACGTCTCTGATGGGCTGTGAGCTGAGCTGCTGCTAACGTTTAATCAGCTTGTTTCTCGAATAACTTCAGATCCAGACGTTTCACGACTAACAGAACACTTTTACTTAACATTTATTTTAATTGGCTCTTAAAAAAAGAGAAGAATGATAAGTCTCAATGATAAAAAATGTAGCAAATGGAAATATTTGGTGTAAAAAACCAAATGCAACAAAGTGCAATTGAAACGTAGTGAGAGAATAAATGCTGACGTACATGAAGCACATGTTTTAAATATTACTCCAGCTTCCACTGAAAAACACATTCATCAGTTTTTTCCTTTGGCCCACACATGAACAACAAAGAAATCAGTCACACAAAGACACTTCAAAACAAGCATTCGCTTCCCAAACACCAAACTTTATACACCTGTTATTCCTGTTTAAACATGTACTGGAGTAAACTACTGTATTAAAAAATATATAATTTCATCAAACTTGTATAATTACTCATATAATTACTGTGCGGAGAGTTCACCCTCCTCTTCATCATCTATCAAGTCCATTCACTTGAAAGGGTCCCTGACTGGAGCTCTCTCATTACGTCATCCCCCTGTGTCTTCTTCTGCAGTGTTTAAAAGGCACAGACTGGAGAATTAGTGCCACCAGCTGTTTGTCTAGATGAATCTTAAAAAAGATGGACACTCACACTTTCATTTAGCAGATTTTCTTTAAAATGTTTGTTACTTTGTATCTTTATTGGGATGTTGATGCATAAAATACATAGTTTATTAAAAACTATAACAAATTAAAATATACAAGGTAAGGAATCAGTGTGTGTATTATATATTGGGCTTTACGGCCAGCGCACACCATGGTTGTTACATTTTGATGGAAATCTGACAAGAGACCCTGGCTATGTCTCACATTCCCATCACACACACACACACACGCATACACACGCATACACACACGGATACACACACATGCATACGCACACACAAAGGAAGCCTTCTCTGTGTCTGACTGTGAGCCAGTCTCTTTCGTGGTTTCACACAGAGGCCACAGTCTCCCAGTCACCCTGACACGCTGAGGAAAGAACAGCCTCAGTGTATAAGCACACCTGCTAGACTCTCTCACTCTCTCACACACACACACACACACACACACACACACACACACACACACACACACACACACACACACACACACACACACACACACACACACACACACACACACACACACACACACCTCAGCTAATTTCATCTCTGTCGTCTGTGGCTCACATATCAGGGTTTCCTCTATACATCTCCTTTCAGTTCCTCTAACAATTAAGACAAATTAAAAAGAATAAAATCTATTTCTGATTTACTGATAAAAAATAATTTTGTCATCTCCTCTGTCTGTGGTGTCCAGGCATGACGGAGAGAGAGAGGCAGGTGATGAAGAAGCTTAAAGAAGTGGTGGACAAGCAGAGAGACGAGATTCGAGCCAAGGACCGTGAGCTCACGCTGAAAAACGAGGACATAGAAGCAGTAAGATGAAGGGAACGGGCTCCTCTTTCTTTTTACTTAAAGCAGCACGAGGAAACTTGGCCTGCTCACTGTTTGATTTCAGTACATTAGTTGATTTAATAAAATATTTGTACCATGTTGGCTGCATGTAAAGCAGCAGAGGTCTGGATGAAGTCCGACCCAGCGTTGAGTCAGAGGAAGGCAACAACACGCCGTGGGCTGTTTCAACAGAACAACACACAAGCTGCTATTATTAGCATTAGATCGGTAGAAAACAACGCAATAACCACAAAGTGGGACAAAGGGCTCGGCCCAGGGAACTGCAAACAAACAACGACCATTACATTTTGCAAGAACTAGTAGAATGTCGACATTTGACCGTGTCATAGCAGGAAAAACATGGGTGTTACTGGTAATGGTGCATTTAACACTGTCAGCAGATTGGGAAGAAGAACAATACTTGTTCTTTCCATCTTGAGAGGGTTCAAGCATAATTCTGTGGTGGTTAGCCTTAGTGCTAACTTTGCTACACCAGATCAACAGCCTAAATTAGCTTATTTTACTGTGTTTCACACAATCAGACATAAACATAAAAAAGTGACGATATGGATTCTATGAATAAAACTTTTTGATAAAAAAAAATCTTTTGCAGCCATTTGTTGAAATGTTATTAGTTCCATTCACCATTTCGCCAGCTGAAAATTACAAATCGCAAGCTGATATGAATGTTTTTGTTTTGGGCACAATAGCTGTCATGGCTCACAGGTTCACTTAAATGAAGCTGAACACATTATCAGGAAGTGAAGTATTATTAATTCTGCCTGTGGTATTTCTTAGTCAGAAAAGGCCACATTAATCATCATTGTCAGCACGTGACGGCACGTTCAGCTGAAAACAGAAGCTGTGCTCGTGGTTGCCAGGGGCAGTCAGCAGATGAGAGAGTAGATATTTCTGCTTTAGAACCAGCTGTTGAGCCGCATCACACTCGCCCTCAGTTGTCGCCATTTTTGTGTCACTGTTGTTTATGCATGTACAGTAGCTCTGATTGGTCAGATGTTTCCCAGATGACAGAAAAAGTCATCGAAGGTCACAGCTCCAGACCCATTCCAGACGGTTGGCAGGTCCGAGATCTGGACCCAGGCTAAACTCTGAGCCGACAAGTCAAAATGAGTGTTTTGAAAAGGGCCATTCATATTTTAGCAAGGTGGTCTTATAGTATTAATAATCAAACCATCAATTAATCAATCAAATTTTATTTGTATAGCCCATATTCACAAATCCTAATTCGCCTCATAGGGCTTGACAAGGTGCAACATCCTCTGCCGTAACCCTCAGCAAGAGTGAGAAACTACCAAGAAAAAAGGTTTAACTAGGAAATTAAAAATGTGGAAATCTCAGAGAGAGTCAAATGTGAGAAATTCTGTCCGTCCTCTCCCAGGACGGACAGAATAGAGGTTGCGTGTAACAGAGCGAATCAACAAAATAACAATATTCACAACATTGATGAGAAAAGACAGTGTCTCAAATAAATGAAGAGGTGTAGCAATGCTTGAAGTATTTATGCAAAAGAAATAAATCTGACAGAGATTAGTACAGCAGCAATGACAGTTGTAATGATAGAGTTATTGCCAATAATGGTAGTTACTTGTTTCTATATTCCTTCACTCTGCGTGGATTCTCAACCCTTTTTGTCTAGTTCACCTCCTGTTGTGTCTCGTCCTCATTGTTTCTGTCCGCCTGTGTGTCTCCGCAGCTCCAGCAGCAGCAGTCTCGCCTCATGAAGATCAACCACGACCTGCGTCATAAAATCTCCGTGGTGGAAGCTCAGGGGAAAGCGCTCATCGAACAGAAGGTGGAGCTGGAGGCCAGCGCTCAGGCCCGGGGGCAGGAAGTCAGCGCCCTGCGGCAGGAAGTCACGCGCTTAAGGGAGCGACTTCAAGGAGAGCTTCCTGACCAGAATCCTGAGGAACCCACACCTCAGCCCCCTTCACCTGCAGAGGTAACACAGCACACAAAATCACTAAAAAGTAGCCTGAAATTGAATTCTAAAATTAGTTTCAAAGTCTTAACTTTTGCAAGAATTATTAGATTGTGCTAACTCATATATTTTAGAACATATGGCAAGATAGATAGAGAATATACCCTGTATGTTTGGAGGTCTAATGGGGGATATCATCCATCTTCTCCTATGTTCTAAAATATATGAGTTAGCACAATCTTATAGACTGTAGCTATGGTTTGCCTTTGGCAGTCGTCCCTTTCAGAACTCGTGAATTTAACTACAGCGATGGACAAAAATAGCAGATTTACTTCATGGTGAAGGTCATCCTATTAGCTCATTGGTTTTATGTAAGTACAATGCATTGTGGGTTAAAAACTGGCTCAGGATCCTTGTCCATAGTTCTCCCTTTCTCTCTCTGTCTGTCATCTTAAACCTTTTCTCACAGCTGACATTTTATCTTGTCACATCAGAAAAAGCACAGGTAGTAATGCCACACATAAACAATCTGCTCTTTATATTCAAGTGACCCAGTAAAGGCCAGTGTATCCTTCTGTGTGAGGTGTAGGGTGTGCATCTATGCAAGTATGCTGACGTGCACCTACCTAGAAATAAACATGTTGAGGTGAAGCAAAAAACTGTGATTAGTCCCCTTGTTAGCTTGTCTCGTCCATGTCTCCCAGTGGCTGGACCAGCACACAAAACTCACCATCCTTCATCCTCAACCAGGTCAATGGTCGTACACATCATCTCCTCTGACGTCTTCTCTCTTTACTGTGTCACATTAAAGTCACTGTTGTTCAAAATGTATTATCGTCAAATCCAACACAATCTGCTCAGTGTCAGTCACATTGTTTGAAGTAGACACACATTGGCACAAACACCGCACTGCCAACTAGCATTTTGGCGGTGCTACTGTGGAGCACACACACACACACACACACACACACACACACACACACACACACAGGCACACAGGCACAGAAATCTGATTCAGTCGTTAATTTTTATTTTACGTTTATACTTAATCATTATTATCCATAAGTATGGAACCAATAGTTCAGTTCGTGGCAGAAAACACAAAAGTGTCTTTCCAAAAATGTAGAACTATTTCTTAAGGTAATAAGGACTTAAAATATAATTATGAATTCAGCTTCACTGCCCAGTCATATTAAATGAAAATGCAAAGAAGCTCTATGTTCCCATTTTAAAAGAGGTCAACCAATATGAGAACCAATAATTGTAATTTCCTTCTTAAAGCTTATTGGTGCATTAATCACAGATGCATCTCAACGTCTATTTCCCTAACTTCCCATTAAACACACACACACAAAAAATAGCAGTAAACAGGTAGTAAAGTGTCTTTTACTCCACCAGCGTGGCAAAGCTGCTACAGTGGGGGCGGCTGGGGGCTGGTCACAGAGACCTGACCTCTCTGAGCTGATGTGTGGTGGGGTTGACCCTGCCCCGCTGTCCCTGCCCGGTTCCCTCGGCCCAGAGGGACACGAGGACGGGGATGAGGAGACGGAGGAAGAGGCAGTGTTGCTTTGGGTAATGCAGAAGTGCCGGTTTGCAAACCAGAGCACGTGTGATTGCCCTGACTCTAACTCCAGGCCTGCACTGCTCCCTGCAGAAAAGTAAACTTATAGATTACATTTTTTGAAAAGGGAGTGGACTAACATTTGTGCAACCCATGAGAAGTGCATGGGTGTTTTGTTTGTGTGAGCTAACAGAGGGTGTCCGTGGGATTTTTGGTTCCTCAGCCAACTGAGTGAGACTCTGCACCGATGACCCTTCTAAATATAGATCACTCTGAGAGCTCGTGAAGTTTTCCCCTCGTGTAACACTGACCGTACGAATGGTAGATTAAAGTCCAACTGAAATGAAGATCTTTTTTCTCATCTGCTGAATAATTTGATCCAGATTGTTGGTTTCACGGTGCTGCCTTTAGTCTTTGCATGGACACGTCACAATCCCAGAGAATTGGAACTTGTTTCCCTGCAGCCAATCAAATTTTTTTTTTTTTTTTAAAGCAGTAACATCAGAGCAAGTGGACTGCAGCTGCTGCACAACACATCTCTCCTCTCACCTCCTCTAACTTGCACACCAAAAAAACACATCCTGTCCTGCGCCTTTGCTCCCTGAACAAACAAACAAATATTACTGCTAATGCCACTTTTCAGGATAGGTAGCTGCTTGGCTGCAGCACATTATAATATTAATGAAAATAAACTTTATTGATGTAGCACTTTTCAAACAAAGTTACAAAGAGCTTTACGAGATTAAATGATAAATGCAATTAAAATAATACAACATCTGAGCTATCATTAATCAAAAGAGGCAAAATAAAATAAATAATGAATAATGTAAACTCACCTGCAAATGTGCTGCTTTGTAGAGAGAAATATCAGTTTCATTACAGTTTACCAATCCCATTTAGCAGCATTGAAACTGTGTCAAGTTGCAATCGAACAGACACAGACATTTTGTGCTATTTGGTCAGGAGATAGGTTTTGGCTGCAGGTCTGAATAGTACAAACAGAAAAGCTGTGGCTGTGGTTTGTGACTAGCACACATCCAACCGGTTTTCCATCCGTTACCTCGCCAGAGCTGTGAGCCTGTTAATCCAACACAGACAGACATCGACACTCTTGACACTGCAGCTGCTGCGAAGAGGAACAGGAACTTTTCTGGTGTTTCCCTAGAGACCCTTTTCCTTCTTTTTTTTAAGTAGAAACCTGTTCACAGCAAATAAGAAAGCACTGACATTACGTATGACAAAAGGGAATCTAAATGTGGTTTCAGTTGGACTTTGTGTACAGAATACAGATTAATAAGAATAATAGTGTCTTTGCGCTCAGTGCATGAGTGACTTCAGTGGGCTGCATGTGGTGTGAAAAGGTTTCAGGTGGTTGTTCAACAGTGAGTGTCTTTGTTGTGCTGAGTTTAAAAGAAACAGTAGAGGCTGGAGGGAAGTTCGAACTAAACTTTATTGGAACAAGGCTCGAGGTCTGACTTAGAGTTCAACTTTTGCCACCAGGAGGCGATGTGCGATGAGGACATGCCTGCTGTGTTCCAATATTTTACCAAGGTATCCTCACTTCCTTCCTGCCCTCCTTCCTTCCCTTTGTCAGGTTTTGTTTCCTCCGTGTGATGCATTTCTCTCTTGGCAGGAGGCGCTGTGCGAGGAGGAGATGGGAGGCCTGGACCCACAGGACCCCAACCGGCCCCGGTTCACGCTGCAGGAGCTGAGGGACGTCCTGCACGAGAGGAATGAGCTCAAGTCCAAAGTTTTCCTGCTGCAGGAGGAGCTGGCTTATTACAGAAGGTAAAAGGACATGTGTATTTCTTTGCCTGAAAGGATAATATCTCATAGTAGCACAATGATGGCAGTGTTAACAAAAGAGCAGAAAGGTCTTTATCGTCTTTGATAACTGCATCCTGGAACTAAAATGTCACACAACCATTTTCCACGTCTTTTCTGATATGATTTCTGACAGGGTTGTCACCATCTACAATCCTGTTTACCTTGTGTGCTTTAAAAAAAAAAACTATAGATATATTATAGATATATTATTTCTTGATAAAGGTAGCGGAAAGCAGGAAATATTATGAAATGAGGCTTTGGGCCTGTATTTATTATTTTAGCTAATAGTGAAATTTAAGACTTAAGAGAATGATAAAAATAGAAATCCTTCACTTTTACTCCTTCCTCATCAAAACGCAAATTGGGTACCCTTGTACAAACATGTTAATGCATTGTACATAGATAGTTATCAATATTGATCTCAGAGCCCATGACTTTATTGTTTTTTACTATAACAGTTCTGCGATGTGGGTTTTAATATATGTGTTAGCATGTCGTTCATGAACCAAACCAGTCTTAACATGTCGATGATGGTTGTGACGCTCTGTCTTTGCAGTGATGAGACGGTAGACGAGACTGCGACTCCTTCTCCGTCTCCCTCGCCTGAACTGAGGAGTCGCTCCAGATCTTCTGCCCAGCCAGAGTCCGGAATCAAACGCTTGTATGTCATGCTCACATGCCTGCACACACACACACTCACACTCACACTCACACACACACACACACACACACACACACACACACACACTCCGTTTTCAGACTCAATCACTCACTCAATCACTCACTCAGCTACACGTGCCTGTGAAAACACTCACCTGCTTAAAACACACACTCTCCCTTCATGAACTCTGAAATGCAGGGTTTTTGCAGGGTCTTAAAGACAGTCTAAAATTAAATCATCTGAATTTGGGCGTAAGAAAATGTTACATATTTTAAAATATTACGTATTAGGTCTAAAATACATGTAGGTTGCGCTTATAGCGTTGCAAAAATGTTTTGGCGGCTTGCATAGCTTGTAATGGTGAACTGAATCACCTTCAGTTACGTGGAAATGTAAATATTTCTGAGACTCTGATATTCCTTGACACTTAACATAGGTGTCAAATTTAATTAATTATGGTTCTAAAAAATGGCTTGAAGAGTCTTAAATATAACTTTTTGAAACCTGCAGAAACCCTGAGATGAGTCAGAAGTAAGTATGAAAAGTCAAAGGCTGATTAATTTGTGCGTGAATGCTCAAACGTTTATATGTCTTCAAGAAACGTATAAATGAAACTTTTAGCAGCTCTACCAAACATATGGCTCTGTTTGATGGCTGCTCACATTTTAATACTTAAATGATCAAGTACTGTGGGTGATGTTATACAGGATCACTTGATACTGAGGTTGGTGGTGACAGCAGCTGAACATAATGTCATCACACATTAACTCCACATGTACAATGGGACCGCAAGAGTAAATTTTGTTTCAGCTGAAAAGTCACTTTCAGCCATTTCTACTGGAAACAGCTCATTCATAAACCACAGACCCACATCCTGTGTTTGTCTGACCTCTAAAAAACAAACCAGAGATAACACAGCAGCTGAGTGAAACTTAGTGAAACTCCCACTAAAGTATCCCAGTCTGTCCTCTGGGCCAACGGGCTGCTCAAATCACAATTCTTCATTAAGGAAAAAAAACTGTAAATAATATCTTCATTTTTATAGCACTTTTTCAAAACAAAGTTACAAAGTGCTTCACAAATAAAAGACACAAGTAAAAATACGTACAAATAATATAAGAACAAGTAAAAACACAGTCATAAAAGAATAAAAACACTAAAGATTAACCATTATAATAATAAAATCATGTATAATGTTTTAAGCTTTGATTTAAAGGTCATGGTAACCAAATAGTAACCAATAAATACACATTATAAAGTGGAGTAAAAGGTACATTGTGAAGTGTAATAGAAAGTTGTATAAAATGGAATTACAGTATCTCATAACTGTATCTAACGACAGTACTTGAGTAGATGTAAGAAGTTCATTTCCACTGCTGTTTGCAGGTGAGGGTTACCATGCTTGACTTTTCCTTTCAGCTCGCTCAGACAGACAGACAGACACACACACACACACACACACACACACACACACACACACACACACACACACACACACACACACACACACACACACACACACACACATCCCCTCTCTGTGCATGGTTGATGTTAGCACGGTGTATTGGCTCGTTGGTCCGGTTTAGCACATAATATACACTACACACCATTAGCATGTTTCAAGAGGCTCATGTTTACACTATAATAAACTCAATGGCTTGACTTTCTCCTTTGGTTTGAGTTTGGTTGGGAACTTGACATGACGTCACTCAGCGGTCAAAAGGTTGATGTGGTCTCCCTCTGTTCGCCCCCCCACCCCAACCCCTCTCTGTGTATCTCTTCCTGTTTGTGTGTGTGTGTGTCTTTACATGTGTGTGTAACAGGATCTTCACAGCCATTATGCCGATGGTGGCGGCTGGTTTGATCTCAGATGACCCCACTTTACAGCCAATCAGACGTCTCGTATCGCTTGTATGACTCTATGTTCGGTTGGCTTTCGGAGTCTTTTGCTTCTCTCTGCTAACGGCCTCGCTCCCCCTGCTTGTGCCGGCTGTCTGAGCCCTCTTTCCCACCTTTGCCGCATTCTGATTGGCTGATCGTGGGGCTGTCTTATTATCACCGTCCACTGGGATGATTGTGGATCATAAACATCAGCCAGTCAGAATAAATTTGTAGTCGACTTGTCTTTTCCTCCACTGACCCCAGTAACCGCCTGTTCACCTCTGCACCTGCGCTTTAAACTGACAAAAATAATACAATTATTAATATTTAATAATAATAAACAACAGGACCAGGTCAGACTTCAGAAGAAATTAAAATCTGTTGCACATATCTCCTAATGCATTTAACTGAAAAAACTAAAACTAATGCAACAAATACACTTTCTCAACTCAAATGTGCTCTGTGAAGAAAATACAATTTCTACAACAATAATTGCATTAATTTGCTGTATCCATTATTACAACTACTATAAGAAGAGAATCAAGAAAATTGTTACACCATGGCCCGTTATTTTTAAAGTTATGCGTGTGGGTGAGTGGGAAATGAGAAAACTCAGAAAAAGATTTGTTAAGCAGTAAATATCATGTAAACAATCATTTGATGTTATTCTGTAACATCACTGTATCTTCCAGCTGCAGTGTGGCCCACAGGTGGTGTGTGTGTACAAAGTGTCTGTTTGTGACGACTCTGTGCTGACTGTGCGTTCCCTGTGAACACAGACACCGATTTCCCCCTCCTGTCTCTTCTTTGTCCTTCTTGTCTCTGTACGTTTATAAATCCAGGAAACAACCAGAATCTTTTTCTTAAATCAATGCAAGTTTGTTTTCTAAACGATTTACCTATACAGTCATTTCATTTTAATAATCAAAAAACAATATCAATATTTATCACAATATAACAAAGGATGATGATGAAATGATCTGAAACACACGGCCAAAGCAGCGAAAGAGCTTCTCAGGATGAAGGGAGGAGGACTATCAGTAACTGATCTCTGTCCACTTGGTGAAGAGCAGAGTAGAGACAGAGAGAACCCACAACAAGCTGAAGAGCTGAGAGGAAGTCAATGATGGCAATGGATTGTCCACAAAATAAAACTAAACTATAAAAAAATATTATGATGATGTTATTTGACTTCATGGATCTGTCTGATTTTATTTGAACCACTTAACTGTGGCAGCTACGTGTTAAAAGGGGCTTATCTCTCAGTTATTTTTTACTTGCGTGCAGCTTTCTTTCTGAAACTGTAAAAGTGAACTCCAGTAATTGAGCTGTGGCAAGACTCGTCACGGCTGCAGAGCGCTGGTCACCTGTTGATTCACGTGTCCAAATCGCACCATACTTGACACTGCACTTCCTTGGGCCCTTAACAATGCACATGGCAAGTATGTTGGTGATGGGGTGGACGGTTTTCGAGATATGTGAGCCACAGACGACAGAGATGAAATTAGCTGAGGTGTGTGTGTGTGTGTGTGTGTGTGTGTGTGTGTGTGTGTGTGTGTGTGTGTGTGTGTGTGTGTGTGTGTGTGTGTGTGTGTGTGTGTGTGTGTGTGTGTGTGTGTGTGTGTGTGTGTGTGTGTGAACTTACCTTAACTACAGCTGAGACTCTACACTTAATTAAAAAGAATGAAAAATGAGTAACTGTTGAAACACATATGATCTGAACTGCATCATAATGGTAGTTTGCCATAACTCTAACACTGCTTTACATGTAACTGATAGTCACTGCAAATGCTCCGTACATCTCCCTGTCACTGACACCATCACCTCTGTCTTCTCTCCTCTCTCTCGTCGCAGGTTTAGCTTCTTCTCGCGTGACAAACTGCGGAATTCGCAGCGCAATGCGCAGTTTGACGGCAGCTTTGGCTCGTGGGCGGGGAAGGACGAGGTGTACACAGAAGAAGCCCAGGAGGCGTTGCAGCACATGTAGTCACCGGACACAGGACTCGCTGAGGTCACTCAAACTCCGAAAAACTCTTAACACTCCATGTTCATCACTCAAGGCCAGCTCGTGAACCACCGATCGCACACCAAACCGCCACCAGGGACTCGCACCGCAGCTGAAATCTCATGTGCATGAGGTGAGAGGAACGACAGAAGAGGGGAAAAGAAATTCCTCTAGAAAATGTTTATTTAAATACACGAGAATTATATATTTCAGTGATGGAAAATACAGAGCGCCAGAAAGTATTTTGGCCTCTGAAGGTTTTTACAGAATGGGACGATTCATGTGATGGACGGAGGAGAATGTAAACTCAAGTTGTGGGATGGAAAGTGGAAAGTTGTTTTAATTCAAGCGGTTAATGTTGTGTTGCTTAAAGTCCAGAGTAAACAGTGGGTGCACATTTCTACACAGATGAAGGTTTGGGACTCAAAAGTGTGCAATAAATGTTCTGTCTAAAACTACACAACTCCAGATGTCGACTCACAGGAAACTGAGGCGATTTTTTCCAAGGGTTTGTTTATTCAATGAAGGAAACAATACCCACCAAAATACAACGTAAACCTGCTAAGAAAACACACAATCGATGTGGCTTTTTACTTTTTAATCTACTCTCGAGAAAATGAGAGCAACACTTTTGTGTCCCAGTCATTTATTTGAAATTCCTGTCCTTGTTCGTGCAGCTCTATCACCAGCGTTCTGTCAGTTCAAACTATGCAGCTCCGCTAATTGAAAACATACGGGGCCTGGTTTTAAAAAATGTTGCAGAGAAATGTAAAAGCTGTCTTCAGAAAAACAAAAAAACAACAACAAAAAAACACAATAATTGTATTTATAATGTACTGCTCTCCATGCAGCATATAGTAATAATGGAAGCCCATTCTGCCAGGAAAATAAAAAATAGTTAAAGTATGATTCAAAATATATTTTTGACAAAATATTTCATTATTCTGACTTTCTAGGTCGTCATAATTTAGACTTTTGAATAACAGCACTTACTATGCCATCATTTTTACTTAAAAGGTGAACTTCATTTTCATAGTTTTGCCATAATATCTCATAATTTACCAATACAAAGTTCAAGCCTTTTGACTTTTGAGCATCTCAGTAATAATTTTCATTTAGTGAGTTGTTACAGTTTGGACTCATTATATATATATATATATATATATATATATATATATATATATATATATATATATATATATATATATATATATATATATATAAAATAAACTCCACTAAGACATGGGAGGTGATAATAATTCTGAACAACCTAGTTCTGGCTGAAAAAGTGAAAATTGTGAAACACTAAGTCAGAACATATGGCAGATTATAAAATACCCAAATATCAAACAAATGTGTCATCTTCATGTTTGTTGCATCAGCCGTGTTTCAATAACTGAATGAACAGTTTTTATTTTGACAGGAATTTTCCACATTTAAAACAAATCCAAACATGGAAAACAGAGAGAAAAGGTCTGTTGTATTTCACTGTTATCCAACCGATGTAGTGCATTATTATACGTTTTCATTAAGCCTTTAAAACAATTTTTATGATATGAATGAAATGAAAATATAACTTTACTTCTTATGTGTTTTTCATTGAATTATGATACAGACACATTCAATTTGATTTGTATAGCGCCAAATCATGATAAACATTAACTCGAGGCACTTTACATAAAAATGAATTATTTTGACCAATGTTTGTTTTTGTTTCTTGCACAATATTTCATTAATTTGTTTCCTCTTTCTGGCATTAATGGGCTTCCATAAACGTAAAGTGTGCGCGTATCTCTAACTCACAACTATTATGACATGAACTCAAATGTCCATCCGGTGAGAGCAATAGATGTAATGTGTGAATTCTAATAATGACCCACGACTCATGGTGCCAAAAATGTCACTGCTCATCGTGCACATACGCGACCCCACTATCCCAGTGAGTTCCAGTGTCACCAGCTGAACCCGAGCAGGTTACCTTCCCCTTTGGTGGTAAAACCAACAGATGCAGTATATTTACAAGAAGAAGATGATATTCAGCAGCTTACTGACATTTGACATCAGACTGATCTGTGCAGATTCCTCATAGTGTTCCATCACTCCAGGACACAGTATAACTACATTTTTACATTCGCAGAACTGTCAGTATGAGACTTAACCTCTTTACCTCTTCACTTATTTATTTGAAGGAGACTGCTGAGAAGTAAAGAGCATCAGAAAAACTCAAAAAAACAAAGATTATAAAGCTGGAGTGCAATGTCGGATTTACATTATTTTTTAAATGGTAATCGAGGTTTGATGCTTCTGTGAATAACTGTGGTGTGACCCGCTGTGTTTTAATACAAGTGGCACTTAATCTTCATTTATATTCACCCAGCGAGGTGGAATAAATGAATGTCAAACAATGAGGCTACAAAATGAGTGTGTCAATGAGTGTTAACTTATTTTACATTTTCACAAATGCAGTGAATTAATGATACTTGAGGCAGGAGTATTATGTTTAGACAATATCTGGAAGTCAAAGGGATCGGAAGAATTTAATTAATGAGACATTTAAAGGGAAATACGGTTAAAAACATACAATAAGTCAAAGTTTTCTGAACAGCTGACCCTGGTTTTTCAGCTGCAGGTTCTTCTATGAACCCAATTAAAAGGTATATTTAAATATATAAAGATATGATTAATGGATGCGCTTTATTAAATAAACTTGCTTTTATTCAAACATGTCTATAATTAAGTGTTTGTCGGTTTTTTAAATTTGTTAGTTGCCTGAACTCATAATAAAATAGATGACATGTAGGAGATAGTCATATGTTCCGTGACTTGGAGGATATTATTATCCTTAGATCATTTACACTTCCTTAACAAGATGTTCTATGCGATGCTAATTTCAACATAAAACTAACTTCCTCTCAATGTTTTAAACATCATAGTTGTATTTAATGATTTGGGCAATTAACTAATTTTGTTGATTTCAGAGGTGAAATCTGTAAATTTATAATATAGTAATTCAGTACTACAGAAATTACACTGGTACTGAGTTTTACTTTTCATTATTGGTCCACACGAGGCTACGACCCTGAACGTTTCACATCCAACACAGTAGCTGTTTTCTCTTTTCCTCTGGTCTCATTCAAAGTGATGTTAAAACGTTCCTCACACCAGCAACAGCAGCAGTGTGGTCTGTTGACATAAGGCAGGTTCTCTCCATGGATTCATGCTGTTGACTCTGATTTGAATCTGTAACATCTGCCGCCTCAGCAGAAATCCACATTCATCAGACCAGGCTACATTATTCAGGGTTCCCCTGTCCAGTGTAGGTGAGTCTGTGTCAGTGCAGCCTCAGGTTTGTGTTCTCGTCTGACAGGAGAGGAGCCTGATGTGGTGTCTGCTGCTGTAGAACCAGCTCAGACGTGTTTCTGATGCTTCTCTGTTCACCACAGCCTCTGTCAGCTCCAACCAGTCAGACCATTCCCCATCAAAGTCACTGAGATGATTTGATGTGAACATTAACTGAAGCTCCTGACCTGTATCTGTGTGGTTTAATCAACTGCTCTGCTGTCACAGTTAGCTATAACAATGAGACTTTAACAATTTAGCATGTTCTCTGCCACTAACTTTTCTTTTGGGTACCAGAATAACACAACAACAAATGATGCTCGAGTTAAACTTTGACCTTTAAATGTTTCTTAATACGATTTCAAACATGTAATCATTTATTTGAATTCAAGAACAAATCAGATGTCCACACGTGTTACTTGCATAACACATCTTTATTCATCGATGCCTTAACCCCAGCATTATGATTTATTCAACGCTACAACAGCAAAGATTTATTATGTCCTAAAATGGCCAACAGGTCAGTTCTTTCCCTCAGATATTATTGCATTAGTTCTACATAGAAAAACATGAAATAACCCAGAAGATATTTGTTTAAGAAAGGCTCATATGAAAACATTTCACACTTTCAACACAATGCTACTGTTAGAGGTGACAGGGGACATGGAAGAAGGAAATGGATTTTTATGTTTTACACACAGTGTATTTCCTAAACCTCTCTTTCTCACATGGGCTCTTTGTTTTAACACTGATGATACTTCTAGTGTTCGAATGATATTGAAACATGGAATCAAAAGAATCCTGGAATTCAATAATATACTGAATATTTGGGAAACTTCAAGAACCGCAGTTGTCCTCTCATGATTAAGGGATGTACGACAAGAGGATGGATATCATTTGGTCAAGTCCCACGTTAGCTGCAACAAAAATAATAAATAATGAAATGAAATAATATTCTCCTCTACTCTCTGGCAAAAATGCAAATAAGTGAGCTTCCCAAACTGTGAAACTATTCCTATTAAGACAGAGCCCCAGGATCCCGCGAAACAATTACATTACACTACTCAAATTTACATCATACTAAAGACACCACAAGTGAATGAATTCATGTGTTACCCTGCTAGAAGAAGTGAAGATGCATATGTCCATGTCTGCCGGGAAATTTCACTGGGAGACAGAAAAAATATACAAATGCCAACACAAATTCATTTAAATTCATCGTACTTGTGCTGAACCAATATATTCAAATAATGACCTATGTCGAACAAATTTTGAATGGAGACAGGTGATATTCAAATTTATTTCTGACTGAGTAACTCCCATGAAAAGACCACAACCATCAATGAACAGATTTTGTGTGTGTGTGTGTGTGTGTGTGTGTGTGTGTGTGTGTG
This sequence comes from Hippoglossus hippoglossus, assembly GCF_009819705.1. Taxonomy (NCBI): domain Eukaryota; kingdom Metazoa; phylum Chordata; class Actinopteri; order Pleuronectiformes; family Pleuronectidae; genus Hippoglossus; species Hippoglossus hippoglossus. The sequence goes on from NC_047162.1 coordinate 2,978,598, forward strand.
TGTGTGTGTGTGTGTGTGTGTGTGTGTGTGTGTGTGTGTGTGTGTGTGTGTGTGTGTGTGTGTGTGTGTGTGTGTGTGTGTGTGTGTGTGTGTGTGTGGATTTAAGAGTCTTATTCTTTCACTGTCTGTCGTAAAAACCATTAAAAACACACCAGTGAATCACACTGGTCTCACAAGTTCCTTCATCATGAACACGCGCTGTGGTTGATTTAGACTCAGTCCCACACACCCTGCCCTGCTGCCACATATACTCACTACAGCACCAAATGTGAATTAATCCGCTCCTGAAAATAGTCCCCAACAAATGCACAACTTCATCTGTTTGTTAAAAACTAATGTGAAATGAACTAACACATTGTTTGGTTTGAGTCTTTTCATTGGATTTTCTGACAGCATCAGAAAACATAGAATCTCACCCGTCTGATCCTTTAACACAGATTGTTCTACTTTAAACCGTCCCCAGTGACAGAACAGAGGATTCTGCTGCTTCCTTTCCAATGGGTTACGCAGTAAGGATCAACATCACAGCTGCTGAACAGCATGTGGCCATTTCTCTGTGGTAACATAGTATACGACCAAAGAAGTGTGATTAGTCCAAGTAAAATACTGATTCTTTTTTTTTATATAAGGGTTAAAACAATTAGTTGATTAGTTGATCAACAATTATTTTCAGATATAATGATATATGATCAATTGCTTCAAAGATTTTTCAAGCCAAAGTATAAAAAAAGAAAAAAGAAAGTCAAGTGGTTTTCTGGTTAATTGAAAAGAGAAACAGGATAAAACATTTGGAGTAAGTGATTGGATGTGACAGAACTCGTGGACCTTCTGGCTTCAGTAATACATTTGAAAAAAACTGATAAAATGTCAAGTAAAACAAAAATGACCTGTTGGCAGTTCAGCTATTAAATAAACGAAATTATAAATAATTACTTTTCACATTGAATATCGGGTTGTGAAGAAGATGACAGCTTTGTGGGTTCGAAAACCCCCCCCCGATGTGTAGAAATTCTATGTTATATAGAGGGAGTGCACCAGTCCATCAGACCCATGTCTGCATGTTGAGTGAGCATTAAATTCATGTGTTTTCCCTGCAGATACTTTAGCCTGTTCGCTTTTAAATGAATAATTCGACATTTTGGGAAACAGGTTTCTTTGCTTTCTTGCAGAGAGTTAAATTAAAACACTGATAGCACTCTTGCTAAATATGAAGCTACAGTTAGCTTAGCTTAGCAGAAAGGCTGGAAGCGGTCCGAGGACTCAGATTTGATGCTTTTATTTGTGGGCCAAGTTTCCCTCGACACAAAAAGTTAAACTATATTCCAATGAATCTGCTGCTCCTGTGCTCATTATAATAACATGCAGTGACAAAAGTGACTTTAGCTCAATACCACTAAGCTGAAACTACACTCCCTGGTTCCTCCATTATTAGGTACACCTCCAACATAAAACAGATGGTTCATAAAACTCATCAGCCATAAATTCTACATTTAGATAATAGCGTTATACTAGACACTATTTATTCATTATAAAGGTTGTAGTTTGCAGTGGTGTTTAACTGGACTGCAATGTTTTTTAATGTTCTTCTATCCTCTTGTTTGTAAATGAGGGGAACACAACTTTCTCAATATAATGGAGTGTCAAGACTGCTCTAAAACTGCAACCTCAATAATAAAGATACAGTTATATTAACACAAAGAGTTATTACCTTTGTAAAGGAAGAAATTATGGATGAGCTGGTGTATTAGAGATCACTGATGTACCTAATAAAGTAAGCACTGATTATAGTTTTCCTAAAATTGTTTGGGTCATAGCTCAGTGATAATACTTTCTATAGTTTGCATATATTTTGTTGGTCAGTGGTTTTGTGAACATCAAATATGACTGAAAGCTTTGCTGTTCCTCTTTACCTTCGTCTCAACTAATTCAGCCACAGAACATAACAGATTATTGTGACAAGCTAAATGCCTTCCCAGCATCACAGTCATAAAGGGAATTTTAGGTTAAAAAAGATTACCAGAAAATGAACTTCAAATTTAACTCAAACTAATTTCCCAAAAGGTCAAACATTTTCTTGAAATCGCCCCTGACTTTGCAACAGCAAGCCAATAAATATATTTACACAGCGCAGTAATATAGAGAATGTCACCAGGTAAAGAATTCCTATGCAAGAGAAATTAAAAAGGAGACCTCATTTCTGAAAACACTGACTACATAATCATATTACCGGGTTAATGATCAATAATCATTAATTCATAGATAAACTTTCATATATTTGCCTTTAAGGAAACAAATATAAAACTGTCTGCACTCCCCTGGATATTTTAACACTTAATTCCAATATGCACCTAAAATATTAAGATTATTTGTGCTAAAGAATAAAAAAGGGCATGAAAACAGGAGGAAAGTCTGTTTGTTGAACACTGTTATTTCCCACTTTAAAGTATAATACTTGAATCAACTGTTTTTTGTACTCAGTAGCCACAATTCCTCCAGAACCATGGGTGTGGTGAACTATTACACTCCCTCTAAACAATGGAAGGTTGTGTGATTTTAATGGCTGAAATTAAAATTCCACAGAATATGTCTTTAAAAAGGCTTTGTCATTTGCATCCCATAATTCTCGCTGATTCAAAGGAGTTCTGGGGCCATAAATAGAAGTATTGCTAAGTATCTAACCACTAATTAAGAAAAAGCAGTATAAAAATGCAGAGCATCAACTACCACCTGCATGCTGTAGAAGCATTGGTCTATAGGAAATACAAAAATGTACAAAATAAATGTGCTGCAAAACAACTAGAATGCCTCATATACACATATAAATAAAACTACACGTCATCTGACAAGGCAGATGGACCAATCGAAACATGATAAGTACCCGATCAACCCTCCAGCCCCATTAACAGCTACTCAACCCAACCAGCTTCCTTGGTATTGGAACAAAAAGGGTACACATTCTGTTTCTAAGGCAATTTGTACACTAGCAAATGAGAAACACAAGTGTTACTGTGTGTTTCCCTTTTTTTTTGGAGGCCCCTCAAATCAGTACTTGAGCCATGGGTGAGCTGCGATAGAGGCTTTACTGCGGTCTCCATAGTCATAGAGCAGCTCCTCGCCTTCGTCGACGTCTCGGGAGGCGACGAGGATGAGGTGAGGGACGCCGTTGATGTCGTGGAGTTTGGTTTGGCAGTTTCCATTTTTACTGTGATTTATCAACCTACCCATTCGACCAGACTCTTTCGTGGCATCTACACTGTTGAAACAAAACAAACACAACGTTCACCTCAGTGTGTATTACACTGTCATACTTGTAACAGACAGAAATGTGTTAATGTGACTCTTTAGAAAAAAAGTGTTGTTAATAAATTAAACAAGAAGCTATAAACGAAAACAGGGGCAGAAACATTTGTTTCACTTGTCATATCCAAGTGGCTGGTCACTTTTGGTTAGGTTACTTGTTACGTCCCGCCACACTGGATGCATCAGTGGCTCGTGTGCATCACAGAATGTCGTGGATTTCATTTCAGCGGCCATTTGATCAGGTTATCAGACGCGCATTTCTGTTGACTGAATCCACTCATTTGTTTTAACAGGGTTTTTATTGTTACTGCAGGACTGGAAGATACACGGCTACATACTGTAGAGTCTGGCCATTTAGTTGAGTACATGGGCTACTTTTATTTGAGGATAGTGGTCATACCAGAGGCAGACACGCCCCCCCTGTGTGCAACAGCTCAGCGACGCAGCCATCACATGCAGCACACACAGCGAACATGGCCCAGGTGTAAGATTACTTAAAATAAAAGAGCTTTAAAAAACAACATTTGAATTTCAGGTTATTTTATCAAGACTTGCAGAGGATCTTTTTTTCCATCTGACAAACATTAGCCACAATATTTAAAAAGGTGTATTTTTCATGAAGTATGAACTAAAGAAATAAAATTCTCCTGTTATAAAAACTGGTTTTGTAACCGTCGGACTGACTGATTTTGATATGAACTGTCAACATTGAACACTTACCAGTGGAAGCCAGGTGATCACTTCAGAACAAAATATTTAACTGTATTTAAATTTGGTAAAGGTGGAAATGCTTCAGTCTGCATACCAGTATGTTTTGCAGAGGTACTGGAAGTAGTACATGTAGCAGCCAGTGGCAGGGTTCTGAGCGTATTCGGCCTCCCTCTTCTTGGCATCGGTGATCTGCAGCAGGTCTCCGTGGTACTCTACCACGTACTCGCCTTTCTCGAAACACCGAGTGGCAAACACTGCTCTCCCCTTTCCTTCTATATGTTGCACCTTTAAAGAAGTGGGAGAGGTTTTCCGTAAGGACAGACACACGGCTGCCGTTGCTGTGGCACACCTAGAATCCTGCTAGACTACACAGCTCATCTCTGATTCATTTATCATGAAAAGCAGGGATTATTATTATAGAAGCCTGGATTGACTGAGCCTTACTATATAAATCGGGATTAAAGCTAATATTATCAGACTGATGCCGTTTTCATGACAGGAACTCTGAAAAATGTCATTTGATGACATTTTCCAGAGTTTGCCTTTCGCATTGGGAGAAAAAGCTACCGACTCAGCTGGAATGTTTATTTTTGCATTGACAACAATGCAACAAACATTTGGACGTATCAGCAAACTCAACGATAGAGTTGAATGAAAATATAAATGTGTTTGTCCAGTTTCACGTCCAGCATGTGTCCTCTTTTAGCTCACTTCTCTGCTCTGCCTGCAATTGTGTCATACCATTGTAGGTTTAAGCAATCAATGGTACTTGAGCTGTATCATTCCCTGTTAACCTGAGATACATTTAGGCTGCAACATGGCTTGACTTAGGTGTCAAGTTATTCTGAAGAGAAACAGTCAGACTCATTTCAACCTGCATCATCAAGCTTAGTGGTAAATGTTTAAGAAACACCAGCTGCTGTTAGCGATGGAAGCAGAAAAGTCAGTGTACCTCCAGTCCTTCCTCTATTCCATTTGTGATGAGATCGTCTATGAGCTGCTTCTGTTCACACTGGCAAAATGAACATGGAGATGGCATTACTGGAAAACAGCCACACGCTGAGACACACAGACACAGACACACACAGAGGGCTGGGCTATCTACTTTTTAAGCTGCACGGGCCTGAAACCATCGTGCTCAGAATGCCTGTCAGGCTGGGGTCAGGGGTTAATATGTCAGGTTTGGACAGAACATTGCTACCAGAGTCACGCTCGAGTTCTGAGGGAGTCTCAGGTAAAGCTACCAGTTGAGGTAAGGTTGGGTTAGACATCAAAAAGGCTTAATGATTGTGGCTTCAGATTACGGTAAGGGGAAAGAAATACTTTGACATTAACTGGTCTATTTAGGTCAGGAGGCACGTTTCACTTTTTCTACATGTGAGGAATGTTATTTCCTTCATGGTAATAAATTATGATAAAATATATGATAGAATCTGTCACGCACTCAGCTGTTCATTTGCAACACGAGCATCCAATCACTGGTTAAGGAGTAGAAGAAATGATCTGAACTTATGTACAAGCCAACACACTAATATCTGTTCCAACTATCTATCCTAGTTCATGCAAAATTTTGTGGTATAGAACAAAAATGATTTCATCTTACCTTTAAAGCGATTTTACTTTTTCTCGAGCTTCGTCTTATAGGATAGTAGTCGGTAACTTTTCGGTTTTGGGAGTTTTTCCCAGCTGCACTGTAGTAGAAAAAGGGAACATGACAGCAAATGGGTCAACAGCTTTCACACTATAAAGTTATATGAAATCCTCAGCAGCACTCCAGTCTTTATTTAACAAAGGGGTCACTTCATCATCTCCATGACAAAACACCAAGTATGGATCAGTGAGTTTTGTCTATAAGTTTCAACAAATCTGTTTTCCCTTCGTTAAAGGAGACACATGATGCTTTCTCAGACTTTCTCTTTCCTCTAATGTGTTGAACAGGAGTTTTGTGAATGCGACAGGTCTGTAAAGTTAAGAGGCCCAAAGTCAACGCTGCTCCTGAAGCAGCTGGAACACCTCGGCAGCAGTCCAGCTGATACTTCCGGGCTGTTGTCATGTGACTTCAGCAATGGACAGTATGAGGAAGGTGATGTTTTCTGAACATTAGAGCATGCAAAGCTTTTTAAGTAATAACCCAAAAATAAAATCATGCACCCGAATATGAGCAGACTATGTCTCCTTAAATGATGCAAATGTATGTGGAAAGTCACCAAAATCTACTCCGATCATCTTCTCCATATGGTTTACCTATATTTGAAATATGATGTTTCTACTGTCCCTCTTTTTTTAAGTTATCATGTTTAAATATCATGCCATACTAGGACCTGCGTACATTCGTCGAGGTGGTTTCTTTCCCCCGACCTTGGGGCGGACATCTCTCCTCTTGTGACCGCGGAGTGCACTGCCATTGCCAGTGAGGAGGAGAGTGTGGCATAGGCTGTTGCCGAGAGGCAGGGAGGTTTCGGTGGGGGAACGAAAGCAGGTCTGAGGGCAGTAGAGCTGCGGAGGTGATGGTTGTTCATCTGTCCAGAAGGGCGAACACTGGCTCTTTGCGTCTTTTGGTGTAGCGATGGTATTTGTTCTCCGGCCTGGGAGGAATGAGGAAAGAGTGGATTAGAACAAGATGTTTGTCCATCATGTGTTTCTAGTTCTTCTTACTCCCTACTCTTACATAATCTGTTCGAATATAAAAATAAACAATTGACCTGTTTGCTCTGCTGTGGAGATATTTCCCAATAAAGCCTCTCTCCTTAGCTGGAGACTGGGCTGTTAGAGCTGTGGCAAAGACACTTACCCTCTCCCTGCCACTGAGCTTCATTTTGCTGTGAGATTATTGGAGGGCATCTCCCTTCCTGTGTCAGCTTGATCCTCTTTTCATCCTGACCTGGTGATGTTGACTTGGTGTGGCTTAAGACAGTAAGTGAATTGCAAACAATATCCTGTGAATGCATAGAGAGACAAAAAAAAACACACTTACACTCCACATGTACAAACATTTGTACAACTTGGATATGCACTCAGCACTTGAGTGAAGGATGTTGGGGGGATGTGTTTGTTCACTTTCTTGCTGAGAGTTAGACGATTGAAAAAGTCCCAACATTCACAGGTTTGCTGTCACCATTTCTGACCAATGCTCACTGGTTGTTGGTTATTTAAAAAAAAAAAGAAAATACACTTTATGTGTTTCAGACCCACTATTGCACAAGCCTCCGCTTTTCTATCACCACGAAGACCTCAAGGCTGTTCCAAGAAATGTAACTTTTTAAAAACAACCTACTGGCTCTAGACTATGAGGGATATTGTCTCCTTATCGTCTACACTAAAAAAATATGCTTCATATTGATGGAGTCTTTAGACACCTGTGTGTATCAATGGTTTTTTTCCAGTATTACTCAAGAAATCAAAATGTATATCCTCAATATTACAATATTAAGTGTGATTTGAGGGCTAAAGCTAAAGCAATAATTTGAGAGTCAGATGCATAGACATCCAATGGTAATATCGCACATATAGCAGTTAATGTATTGAAAAAAATCGAATTACAAAATTAAAAAAGCTAATTAATCACAATATGACTTTCTGATTCGGTTACTTGTTCATTCGTTATATTTGGGTTGTTTATGACAAAATAAAGCCCAACCAATAATTTAACTTAAAAAAAATAAACATACGTAAGTAATGTGCAAGTACTTGAAGTATTCTCCACCAGTGGTGACGGGAGGGGCCCTGAGGAGGGGACCCTGCAGGCTCCACACCCACTCTCCCATTAGTCCCTTTAAAGGTTCAGTTTGTAGACTTTAGTGACATCTAGTGGTGAGGTTGCATGTTGCAGCTGAATCCCCCTCCCCTTCCAAACATGACAGAGAACCTGTGGCAGCCTTCAGTTGTCATAAAATCTCAAAAAGGCGTTTAGTTTGACAAGTCTGGACTACTGTGAAAAACATGGCGGCCTATGTAGAGAGGACCCGCCCTTGATGTAAAAACAAAGTATTTCAACATAAAGGGCCCATTCTAGGGTAACGAAAACAACAATTTATACAATTTAGACGAAACACACTCGTGAAAACATCACTAGGATTATTTTAATATTCAGTTTCTGCCAATAGATCCCGTTCACCTAAATGTTACACACTGGACCTTTAAATCCCCAGTCAGGGCACAGACAGACAGGCCTGTGGGCTCTGCCTCCACTGGCCGAATCCAACCACACACAAACACATGCCTGTAACCGTCAGCCCCCCCCCCAACAGAGAGCCACCAGGGTGTTCGTTTGAGCCATCTGCTGTTAGAACATACTGTTTTCATGATGCCCTGCGGCGGCACATGTAACAGTCACCACAGGCTAACGTTAGCAAGGCACTGCCCAACAATAAGGCTCGTCAGTAACTACACCAACTTACAGTCTAGCCTGTGACTGTAGAAACACTAGTTCCCGTGCCGTGGGCCTGCAGGTGAACATGCTAGTCTCACTCCGAATAAAGAACTTGTTCACTGGCTCTGGTTCGAGCTACTTCCCCGATGTCTGTCACCGATGCCCCGACGAGCAAACTTACCCCGTTCATGACTTGTTTTCGTGGCTGCTCACTCGGCTCCAGCGCCTCCCCTTCGAGGGAAAACAATAAATGAAAACCTCCGCCGGATCGGAGATGAACCTCGCCCCGCTCCTGCGGCAGTGCCCTCGCGACACGGTGGCCCCCGTCCGCGGCGACTGAGTGCCCGTGAATAGTGTTTGAAGCAGCTCAGCCGATGCAGCCTCCGCAGCTCCGCTCCGCCATTTTTCTACATGGAAATGAGGGGGAAGAGACGGGGCAATGTCGCCCTCTGCAGGCCGACATAGGTAGTGCATATATTGCATCGACCACCACCCCCCATTTTGATGATTTTACATAATTGTAATAATCGGAAGTGAATAACACAGACCACAAGGCGAGAACCTATATAATATAAATGTTTGAATGAAAAATATAGGAAAACAATACAATAGTGTGACACAATCTAAAGATTCCTGCAACAATTTGAGGAATAATTAAATGTACTTTGTTGATCCCAAACTGGGAAAATCCTGTTTGACAGCAGATATGTTTTAGGAACACAACACACTGTACAGAATCAAAAAAATATGGGGGCACAAAAGTTCACAAATATTCAACTATAACGAATACAAAATACAAAAAAAGATTAAGGAATAATAAATAAAAATCAATTTATAGCGAGTGCAATGTGGTAACATGAAGGTACATGGGTGCAGAGATTTGGGAAACAAGCTATTAAATGTATTGACTTTATAAGTTTTGTATTTTATGTTATATTTGTATGTCTGTTTTGAGATTTTACATTTGATGCATGCAACCCCTCTTTGAAAAAAATATTAAGTACTTTACAAAGAGTTCAAGCAATATAATTCAATTCAAATCTCTAGAAAATCCCTTCATCTTATGGATGGAAAACAAACAAAAAATACCTTTTTTAAACTTTTTAACAATTAATTAATATTTTTTTTTTCTTTTTAGACATTTGTAAACCTAAATGTTACACTTGTCGTAACATTAATTAAATATTATCTCAGGTACTAGACCACCAAGCTACATGAGTAAGTCAAAGTAATTCCAGAGTCAACTTTGTTACAGATAATATCAGAATCTAGTCAGTATACACATTTGTGTTGTATTATTTTAGCTTCTCCAGCCAACTTGGAGGACAGAGGAAGAAAAAATGAAACAATTTAAACCCTGAACTCTTCCCACTGTCCAGTGGAAATTATTCTCCTGTTAATGGTTACATTTTTCAGATTTGAAAATAAAAAATCCAACATTAACCCACTCAATCATCTCTGTGCAAGTAATTCAAAGCTATTAAACTAGGTTGTGTAGTGGAGAAGGTACACTGTGCACAAAGCAACTATTTCTTCAGTGCTTGAGAAAACCTACATGACTAATGGACTAGTATTTGCTAGCAGGTATGTAGTTGACCTGGAAGCAAAGGGGATATTAAACACCATCCCGCTGCACACCAGCATGGTGGTATCGGTTTGTGTTTGCAGTATAGTAGTTAATAGTAGCTTGTGAAGGTAAAAGGTCATATGAATGCAGCAAACGGACCACTCTACAAGATAACTGCAACCTTTTTTAATTTCACATGTATTTATGAAACCGTGTAACTCACAGTCCTCTCACAAACTCACAGAATGTGCTCAGTTTTGCTCTAAATAATACAAATGAAGACCAAATCTGAACTGAGAAAGATATGGTGACTGAAGAGAATATTAACTGAATTTTGAATGAATTAGTGCAGGAATCTGGATGTTTTATTGTTTTTTCCAGAACTGGTTTTAATGTAAAGAAAAAATTATTCTGCACAGATGTCTGTCACAGCTGGTGTATTCAACCTCCAGTTTACAGTATGCAGAATGTATTACAATATGTCTTGTGTATTGGTGTAATACAATACTAGAATGTATCTGAAAATATGTTGCACATGAACAAACAGTGGGCCTATACCATCTACTAGAGCAAATAACAGCTAATATTCTTCATCATAATGATTTTACACCTACAACTCTAAGTAAACTGTTTGTGAGTGCATGCGTTAACACTATTATTCATTTCACAAGAGCCCTAATACTTGGATAGATAGATGGATGAATAGATGAATAGATAAATAGATGAATAGATAGAAGGATGGATGGATGGATGGATGGATAGATGGATAGATAGATGGATAAATGGATAGATAGATAGATAGATAGATGGATAGATAGATAGATAGATAGATACATACATACATACATACATACATAGATGGATAGATAGATGGATAGATGGATAGATAGATAGATAGATAGATACATACATACATACATACATACATACATAGATGGATAGATAGATGGATGGATGGATAGATGGATACTTTATTGATCTTTACACAGCTCTGTAACAAAGTTATCTGTAAATATATTATGACAGCAGTTTAATCATTTTTACCCAAGCTTTTGCACATCCAATAGTTATTACTGTGTAAAGGTCCATGGAACAATGAAGTAACAGAGCATCAACATTTGAAGAAAAGCTCATTTCCACTTTAAATCTGTTTGTTGCGGTGGTTTTGTTCATTTCTTCTCACTACCAGAAAAACCAGTGAACACCACGTGTTTCTCCTCGCTTTGCTCCAGTGTTCATGTTATTGATGAGGAGCAGCGGGAGAGGAAGAGGACGCAGAAGAAGAAGAAGAAGAAGAATCTGCCAGCGTCACTTCCGACGCAGAGCTGTCATGGTCACGTGACGTCGCGTTAGCTCGGTGACTCTGCTATGTTTGTCGTTTGCGTTATCGTTTTTTAAAATGACACATTTCTCGCTCCGGACGCTCCGGCGCGGTGGAGGGGCGCCCCGCGGCCGCTCCGGGGCCCGTTCTCAGCGACGCCGGGAGCGGAGGCTGCGGGAGAAGACGGCCGCTGTGGAGCCGCGCGTCACGTGACCCGCATGCGGCCGAGCATTTGATAAAAAGATGGCGTGAGCGCGGCGGAGCGGAGAGGACAACAACCCGCCGACCGACAGACTGTCCAACCGACCGTCAGGTAACCTCACCCCCGCGGCAGGCGACCGTCTGTGTAACTCCAACTGGACACTTCCGTCGCGTAACACGACAGCTCGCCGCCATGTTGTGACACCTGCGGGCCGTTTTACACGCTGGTTGTTTTCGATTTGAGGCGCTAACTGCAGCGGGGCTAACGCGCCTGGTTGCTAACGTTAGCTAGCTACTGCGATGACACTGCGCGAGAGCAGCAGCAACCACAACAACAACAACCGTGTGAGCTGACCGACAGCTGCCGCGAGACGGACCCGAGGAGGACACAGTGAGTCCCGCCGTGGTGCTTTTATAACCGGAGCTGAGCGCTGGAGCTGCTCGCTAACATGTATCATGGATTCCGATTCAGGCGGTGGCGGCAGTGGGTGGACTTAGCTAACCAGAAACTTAGCGATTAACCTGTTAACGTAAATACCCGTTACCGCCCAGCGATGCTAGAGAGAAAGTTGGAAACACCGGGTAGTGGATGCGTTATGTCACCGTGTGTGAGCGGGCTAAAGCGGCTACAGGCAGCTGCTGACATCCGTGATATGTAAAGCGTCTTGTTTATTCTCTGTGGAGCCAGTTAGCTGCTCAATGCTCGAGATGACGATCCGTCATGTTAGCCTGTGCGTGTCTGACTTCACTGTCTCCACACCGTAAATAAAGTGTCCTTTAGCTTACGGCGCTGCTAACACGGCTAACCCGTGTCACCCTGAGCTAAACCAGGCCACTTATAAGCTGCTGTGACACCGTTGCCTCTCGGTCAGTTAGCTTCTGCATCGGAGTCGTAACCAGGGGGTTACATGTTTGATACGGTGACACTGCAGAGATAGATCCTGTTTGTTTGTAATTATTAACCGGCCGAGTTAACGCAGAGTCCGGGAGGAGGAGGAGGGCTGTGTTGAGTCAGAGGGATCAGGAAGTCGAGGGCATTGCAAACACGTGTCTTGTTTTGGGTCACTTTGGATCGGGACGCGGAGCAGAGCTGGTGTGTAAACCCCTCAGTGATGCATGGATACATCGCATTCTTCCATCGTTACTCTCAGTCACGTTAGGTGTCCCGGGTCAGTGTTCGCGTTTCTTTAAGTTTCATTTTCACTACTTTTTGCTGCAAGCGCTTTTTGATGAACATTTAAAGTAGATGCCTGATACCTTTCTTATATTAACTTGAAATATCTTAACCTACGTGTTGGATATGACCTAGACACTTTGGTCGTTTTATAATGAATTTAAAAAAGTATCGCTGGTTCTTTTCCTTTTGAAAGTGGCTGTTACATTTACAGTTAATTGCTTGTTCGACCCCCACACGTGTGAGCTACATGTGGGTCTCTTAATATTGCTCATGTCTTAGGCTGAAAATAACATTATTTTCATCATTGATTGATTTACCAGTTATTTTCTCTATTAATCGATTTGTCAACAAAATGTGAGAAAATGGTGAAAAGTTCAGCTGTAATTTCACGGTCCAAGTTGATGTCCAACTATCAGTTTAAACATAGTTTACAGTGACGTTAAAGAAAAGCATCAAATACATTTACAAAGCCATGTTCGACAAATAACCCTAACCCTTTTTTTAACTCATGTCAGCAGTGGTTTATGTCATAACAAGCTTATTTAGTTCGTGAGTTGACAGGACCTTTGCAAACGTCCCTTTTTTTTAATTAAAACTTCTCATATTTTTAAGTCCTTTTGTGCTGTGTTGCAATGATAACACCCAGTTTACAATCTTTAAATGGCTTGTTTTGAAAGATTGAATTTGCTCTCAAGATCAACAAAAGCTGAAATTGGAACATACAATTGCTTTAAATATGTTATCACAGTTAGGATAGGATGACATTTTTTTTAAATTTATGAACAAATTGTCAGGAAGGTACATGAAAGACTTTTACTTAAAGTTGTATACATTTGTCTTGCAGATGGATCCTGGACAGGATTTACTTCTCGCTGCTCTAAGTGAGAGTGGCATTTGCCCAAATGATATTGGCCTATTTGATGTTGATTCTCAGGATGTTGCGCAGCCCTCTACAACCCAGCAAGTAAGATTTTCTTTGTTGTAGGTTTTATTGAGGCAATTTTCTTACATTTTTATAACTTAATGTGGTAATTTCCGGGTCTCCCTTTCAGTCTATCTCCATCAGTGCCCTGGATGTTGGAGTGGGGACAGAGGCAGTGGAATTTGTTCGAGCAGAGCCTCAAGCTCCAGTCCCTATAGTTACTATCAGGGTGAGATTACGGAACAGGCGCTTCACTGTATTAATTATTGAAAACATAATGTTGCTGCTATTGTATTGTATATTAAAATGAAACTTACCTCTGTCTAATATCTCCAACAGCACAAACCTCAGCCATCAACCACCACGTTTGTCTTAAATCAGCTGAATCAGTTGCCATCGCTAGGAGCTACTGGGACCAAGCAATCAGTTTCAAACCCAATCAAACATACAATAACTGTCACCAAGGTGGTCCATGTTGCTAATTCAGCCCTGCGAGGTTCATCCCTCCCTTCCCTCACAACTGTTAATCCTTCAGTGTCCAGAGTAGTGCCTTCTAACAGAGATCAGGTAAGTTTATTGAACCCACGTTTCAATATTGTTTAAGAAAATAAAAAACAACGGAATATCACAGCAGAGCATGCCTCTTGCTAATCAATTTATCTTTTTTTCTTAGCAAATTCAGTTGAAAGACCTGCTTAGGACCGGTCATGTGAAGAGCACTGGCTTGAAGGGCAACAGTCTGATGGAGCTGATGAGACTAAAGCCCCCACCTAACATTGCTCCACCAGTAGCATCAGCCACCGGTCCAGGTAAGTTATTTAAATGCATAAGTAGCTTGGAGTTGTGATGTATGGTTGTAATCCTCCCATTTGGAGAGGCCTATGAGATATTTAAAGAGCTTATATGAACCTTTCAGTTCACATGAGATCCAGACAACCAAAATAAAGAGCTAAATACTGTTGGTTATTAAATCTCAGTTGGTTCAGGCCTCCTGGAGTCTCTCTTATTTTACAGTTACGATGTCACCATTATGGTTTAATGCAGGCTTAAGGCCTTATACAGGATATTTGTTCGTGTTCAGCCAGAACTAAAAAATGTCCCTGTTCACTCCTGGAAAAACAGCATAAATAAACTACCAATATGTATTAGTCGTTATGTGGAACTTATCAAATATAGAGATTACAAGGAAAAAATGCAATAAACAAACCTAATACTGAACATAAACCAACCTGCATGTACACTTAATTCAATGAAGTTATAGGAAATGTCTATTTTGAAGATGTTAAAATTATTATAGGAGAAAAAGCAAATTCAAAATATGTAATTCAAAAATCTTTTGAATTAAAATGTGTTTTTAGAAGAAATTAAAAAGAGGATATTGATATTGTAAGTCTGAGTTCATGGTGAAGGTCATTCCAAAATTGAATGTGCTAAATGAAAATACAAATTATTTTTCTTTTGTCTTGTAACTGCTGCCGTTGTCCACATTTTATTTGGACATTTCAACAATAGAATTTCAAAGCCTTTATAGATCTGATTAACTGCGCCAAGTTCTGTGAATAAATATGACATAAAGCTAACTTATGAGATGATGGAATTATCACCCTGAGGTTTCCAAGTTCCCTCTTAATTGTAATATTCAGCAGTTGGGTGTCATTCACTGTATCTGTAATGTACCTTGTCTCTGCTGTCTAAGGTGAAATTAACAATGGGATCAAAAAGGAAGTGATGGGTAGAGATGCTGCCAGGATCTGGATTAGTGATGACACCAAAGTGCACAACTTTTCACATTCTCAGGTGAGTTTTCTTTTCTCTAATAGTCTTTTAGAAACATGAATTGTACGAATGCTGCCAAATGCATTGTTTTTTAAAGGCACTGTAGTGTTTGTGGTTAGATTTAGAAAATTATTAAAAGCAGACGAACATTGTGAGAACCTATTGTCGTTTGGTCAATATGTGTTCAGAAACCCCCAGGGATGAGAGAAGAGGATGAGCCTGAGGAGGAAGAGGAAGATGAATTGGGTCATGCAGAAACATATGCAGAGTACATGCCAATGAAATGTAAGTATAATTGTTGTGGTATTGGAGCATACATCTTTTGGTTCTAAAAAACAGTACAGTGTTATGGTGCAGGACACTTTCATGAAGCCATAGCTACATCTATTAATGATAAATGGGTAGAAGTATATTGGTTTGAGCTTTGCTGAGCTATAGCCAGCACTGTTGGTTATGAGTTTGAAGCACAAGTGCCATGGTAACGTTGGGTACAGTATATTTAATGGTGAGGTGTAGCCATACTAACTTAATTTGTAGTATTTAAGCAGTCACTGTGTGATCAGGCCAGATGGAAAATAGACTTGATCGAATTACAACCACCCACCCTTCGTTGATTACGCTCAGTCAAACCAAACAAAATGCGTCCCTGTCATTGTGTGTGGACTGATCCACTGTTTGTCAATGTAGTAAGAATTGGCTTGCGGCATCCCGATCCTGTGGTGGAGACCAGTTCCTTGTCGAGTGTCAGCCCCCCAGAGGTGTGGTACAGGCTGTCCATCCCAGAAGAAACCATTGATCGCGGCTGCCTGTCTGCTCTGCAGCTTGAAGCCATCACATATGCAGCTCAGGTGAGCAGTGTTCACTTTAGTGTTGATTTACTTGCTTTGCCTAATGCACTGTAATCTGTATCTCTAACTACTGGGTTTAAATCACAATCGGGTGCACTACAGGTTAACACTTTATACGGGTTTTGTTTGTGACTTATTTGAAAGGCGCAGTTTTAATTGTGCATTTCTTTTGTGTCTTATACACAGCAACACGAGACATTCCTCCCTAATGGTGACCGAGCTGCCTATTTGATTGGTGATGGAGCTGGTGTTGGGAAAGGCCGCACCATTGCAGGGATCATCTATGAGAATTACCTTCTTGGCCGGAAAAGATCACTTTGGTAAATACCGTCATTGTCTTGCATTACGTTTGACAAACTATTATTTTGCAAATAAATGGCAACTTCTTGCGTCATTACTTTCTTACTTATTCACCTTTTTTTTTTTTTCAGGTTTAGTGTCTCAAATGACCTGAAGTACGACGCTGAGCGGGACTTGAAGGATATTGGAGCAAAAAGCATTCAGGTTCATTCACTGAACAAGGTAAGATGCTGTACTTAACCAGTGAGAAGTGTTTTCTTGCTAATTTATGTCAAAGTGTGACTCAATTGCACTTCTATATTTGCAGTTCAAATACGGCAAAATCTCCTCAAAACACAATGGGAGTGTGAAGAAAGGTGTGATCTTTGCCACCTACTCATCCTTGATAGGAGAGAGTCAATCAGGAGGCAAATACAAGACCAGATTTCAACAGCTTCTCCACTGGTGTGGGGAGGACTTTGATGGAGTTGTATCCTTTCATTGAAGCCTTTTAAAGGAAACAATTGAAGTAGATGAAGTTTTGATTCCATAGTTATATTTTTTCATATATGCAAACGTGACTCAAATTACATTAGATCATTTTTATAACATCTTTTCAGATATGCAGTTATTTTTCCTTAACCACTTATGTCTAGATTGTCTATGACGAGTGTCACAAAGCCAAAAATGTGTGTCCAATTGGATCGTCCAAACCTACAAAAACTGGGCTTGCAGTGTTGGAACTGCAGAACAAACTCCCCAAGGCTCGGGTTGTGTATGCAAGTGCTACAGGTTAGTAGATGTAATGAACT
Source organism: Hippoglossus hippoglossus (assembly GCF_009819705.1). Lineage (NCBI taxonomy): Eukaryota > Metazoa > Chordata > Actinopteri > Pleuronectiformes > Pleuronectidae > Hippoglossus > Hippoglossus hippoglossus. The sequence goes on from NC_047162.1 coordinate 2,995,881, forward strand.
GAAATCTGTTTCTTAAACTTCAAATTCATGCAACTTTTTGCTTCCTGAACTTGGCTGAGGAAGGTGAATCTGAGAATAATGTACTTTTTTCTCACCAGGTGCCTCTGAACCCCGGAACATGGCCTACATGAACCGACTGGGCATCTGGGGGCACAAAACACCCTTCAGAGAATTTGGCAACTTTATCCAAGCTGTTGAGCGCAGGTTAGTTTCTGTGTGACAGCAAAAAGGCTCGACAGTTGTGTGGTCTCTTGCTAACATGTACGGTTTTGTGCATCTTTCCTCAATTTCAGAGGCGTTGGTGCCATGGAGATAGTAGCTATGGACATGAAACTGAGGGGCATGTACATTGCAAGGCAGTTGAGTTTTACAGGTGTGACTTTCAAGATTGAGGAAGTTCCCTTGACTCAGAAATACATCAACATGTACAACAAATCTGTGAGGCTGGTAAGCAAATATAATTGTGCTTATAGAAATATTGTCTGAACGCAATACTTTAATTCTTGTTTTGCTTGTATTTAGTTAATTGACTTAATTTATATTTCACTGCTTCTCTTAGTGGGTGAGTGCACGTGAGAAGTTCCAGCAGGCTGCCAATCTGATGGATGCAGAACAACGCATGAGGAAGTCCATGTGGGGCCAGTTCTGGTCTGCTCACCAGCGATTCTTCAAGTATCTCTGCATCGCATCCAAAGTCCGCAGAGTGGTGCAGCTTGCCAGAGAGGAGGTCCAAAATGGAAAGGTTAGACAACACTTGAAAAATGGAAGTTACAGGCACTTGTGTTTTACCAAGGAGCACATGTAAAAATGCCATGGACCATAGTGCAAGCACGCGTAGGCAAATAGCGCTGCACACACCGAGTTAGCGAACTCTTGGTTATTATGAGAAGTGACGGACTGCGATAGTCTAGAAAATGAATGGGAGACACTGTAAAGAGACATTTACCATCAAGTGGACACGTTGGGGCCTGGAGTTGGGCCTGCACTATTCTTATTCTTATTATTCCTATTGTTATAAATATTCTGATTCTTGACTTAATCAACTTTTGTTTCAGCAATTTTGTAATGTTTGCATTACTAGAGAGATTGTTGTAAGCTGTATCAACAAATGACAAGTTCTTGGCAAGGGCAGGACATTTATGTAAATACATTGATCATGTGCAAAAGACGAGAGTAAAATGTGTCAGAATTGTGGAAACCCAGCACTGGTGAAGAAGAAATAAATATATTTACCTCCAGTTCTGACAAACGCTTGCGCAGTCTGTGGTGGGATCCAGGATTCAGAGACGATAATCAAAAGCATTTATTTTACTTTGCAAGCAAATGTAAAACTGCAAACTTGCACCACCACCTGGGGAAAAAAAAAATCAACATGTCCTTCATGTCGTGATCCCGGTTCTAATGTTAAACACATACCATGAATTCTCATAAGTGTAAATGACGAATAAACACTAGCCACTAACAGGTACAGATTTAACAAACAGGTGAAATAACCTGTTGCCAAACAAAAGCGGCGCCGATGGTAAATTCAGAGTAATATCTAATTCCACAACACTAGTTCCATCAGTACAACAGTCATGTCACACTCTCCCCTTGTTGTTCTGATTTTCTGTTTAACATAAAGATATGTTCGATCTAGCTATTAACCCCTGCTTTCCCAGAGTCTGTTCACTCTGATATGGGCTAATTAACATTCACTGTGTAAGAAAGAATATTTAACAATGTGCTCATTAGGCTAAGATAATTTTAATATTTTTAGTTTAAAGTCCAATCAGAATTCTGGCCCTTGAAAGAAATGTTGTTAATGACCCTAACCCTTGGTTTACCAAAAAATTGTATTTGCAATTTCTTAGTGTGATGGTGATTAGTGATAGTCAGTGATACCTACATTGTATGAAAATACTGACCAGCTGTTTCCTCTGTAGTGTGTGGTGATTGGTCTTCAGTCCACTGGTGAAGCAAGAACACTGGAGGCCCTGGAGGAAGGAGGAGGAGAACTCAATGACTTTGTGTCGACTGCAAAGTATGTACCACAACTGATTTTTCTCAGTTTTACCAGGAGAAACAAAGTATCAACTGTAATGTTTTTTTGGTTGCAGAGGAGTGTTGCAGTCCTTGATTGAGAAGCACTTCCCAGCTCCAGACAGACAGAAGCTTTACAGCCTGCTAGGCATTGACCTCCCAACTAAGAAGACCCCCATTCCTGCTGTCACTGCAGCAGAACCTGAACAGAAGGGCAAGAAAAGAAAAGGTAATGAACATAAAAGCTAATGTCCACTAGCTATAGCTGATTCAAACTGAACCTGTTGTCTTGTTTTATTAGACTCCATAAAACGAAGAAATAAATAATGCCTTGTCTTGACAGTGTAGTTTACTTTTCCTCATTCTCTGATCATCTCTCCAGGTTCAGAGGTCAAGCAGCAGCAGAAGAAGCGGCATCGCAAGCACGGTGGACTGTCGGGTACGAGTTCGGAGGAGAGCCAGTCTGAGGATTCGGACGGAGAGTCTGGTAAAGACAGCGATGACAGCTTCAAATCTATCAGCTCAGCAGATGAAGACGATGATTTCAACCCATTCAGAGACGAGTCTGATGATGATGATGAAGACGGTGAGACAAATGGAGATGGTGGATGTCGAATAAAGATATTTTTTTGGCGGTTCAGTGCTTATAGGGAATCTTTATGCCTTCATTTGTGTAGATCCATGGCTTATCAGAAAAGAACCAAAGAAGGGTAAAGAAAAGAAGAAGAAAAAGAGAAAGAAGAGTATTGATCCAGACTCCATTCAAAGTGCCTTGTTAGCCTCGGGGCTAGGCTCCACCAGGCCTGCTTTCACTGCCTCCGTTAACATCCCCAAAGCCCCTGCCACAGGTAAGCGCATCACCGCAAAGTAGAAATATAACTCTCTATTATAGAATCTTGTTAGAATTACTGAATACCTTGTTTTGCTTGGTCCTAAGTCAAGGCAGAGACTCATCAGGATACCTGCCTAACAAGTCAGGACGCAGTGGAACATGCCCAGAAAATGAAGAAAGATCTGCTGGAAAAACTTGAGGAGCTGGCAGAGTTTCTACCTCCCAACACTCTAGATGAGCTCATCGATGAACTTGGTGGACCCGAAAATGTTGCTGAGGTATATACGCCTGAATGTGGTTAAGGTTTTTTAAAAAAAATTTAATTTAAGTCTTTGGTTTAACTAACTTACCTGTTTCTTCCACCATGCTTCAGATGACTGGCCGTAAAGGTCGAGTGGTCAGTAATGATGACGGCAGCATCAGCTACGAGTCTCGCTCTGAGCTGGATGTCCCAGTGGAAATCCTCAACCTCACAGAGAAGCAGAGATTCATGGATGGAGAGAAGGTAAAAGCACTGTTAATGTGGAAATGGGTTTTTATCTAATATGCAACTCATAATTCATCAGAGGTTTTTGCGCTTTAATTACTGTTACTGTTTCTCTTTGGTTGCTTTCACACCCGCAGTTTGGTTAATTTGGTCTGAACCATTTAGATAATTCCACAATACATCGCCAGTGTTCCATTAAGTCATTAGGAAATTCTGACATTTTATACTGCACCTAACTGAACTTTGTGTGTTTGTTTTCTGGTGAAAACAAGTTATTATTATTGCTTAAGATTTCAGATTAATCTCATATAAATAATTACAAAGGTAAAGAGGCCTCGTGTATTATGTTCCAGGCCAATAGTCACTACATATAATTTTCTTTTTAATTTAGAACTGCCAAGTATGTTGCACACAAGCTTTACACATGATTGCCTAATCCCTCTCTAAACACTCACATGGCGACAGGCACATGTTACCATGGTTCATAACAATACCTGCAGATGGCTTGTAATTAGTAGTTTGTTAGTATTGCTGAAATTGCGTAGTAACAGTCACAAAAACAACAATGTTAGTTGGTTTTCACAAACAAGTTTATCTGGAACTGGACTGGGTCCCTCCTTTCAGGCTGTCTTGGCCAAGTTAGTCCACACCATAGACTGTATACAAAGAATCACATGACTGCTTCCCAAAAGTGAAAGCAGTTGGGCGCTTGTTGCAATATAGTTCATAAACGTGTCTTCTACATGTTAGTGGGTGAGACATGGACCCAACCTAAACGTCATACATCAAATACATTTTTCTTAGAGATGGTTTCTGTCATTTTAGGTATCTTCACTTAATTTTTCTGATGGGATTGGTTTTAATTAGTTATTTGATGCTATAAAAAACGATGAATGTTCAAATACACCATAATAACACGGCTCCATTCACCAATCACTACTGCACAGACTGGCTCCACATGTGCAAGATGGCAGCGTTCGTATTCCAGATATTTTGGCTTCGTTTCTGGATAGTGGGAGGAAGTTAATACACGTCGTCCATCATTATATACAGTCTATGGTCCACACCATTTCAAAATTCACATCAACAAACTGCAATAAACAGGCTAATGCAGCTGGATTGAACTCCACCAAACAGAATAGGTGTGAAAGCACCAATTTGATTCACTTATTACGAAGCACCATCCAGGCTCCGTCTCTGTACCTGTTTCTCTGTTATATTGAAGGATCTAAAACTTTACAGCACTCACAAAGAGATTTGCAAATAACAAAAATGTGTGCTAATTCTACTTTAATGTGAAAAGTAACTGTAGTTGTCTTTCTTTCCAACCAGAACATATCCATCATCTCGGAAGCTGCCAGCTCAGGTATTTCCTTGCAGGCTGATCGTCGAGTGAAGAACCAGCGGCGGAGAGTCCACATGACACTAGAGCTTCCATGGAGCGCAGACAGAGCTATACAGCAGTTCGGTCAGTTGATACCCCTGGGATCCTCTGAACTTCTTTTGTGTCATAGATTTATGGTTTAAAATGTACCAAGCTTTTTTTTTTTCTAATTTGTTTGGACACAGGGAGAACTCACAGGTCAAACCAGGTTACAGCTCCAGAATATGTCTTCCTCATATCGGAGCTTGCAGGGGAGCAGAGATTTGCATCCATTGTTGCCAAAAGACTTGAAAGCCTGGTAAGGACCCTCTGAATTTTTTATTGGGATTTGTGGTGAAAATGTATTTCACATTATCATTCATCATTTATACTTAACACTTACTCCATTTGTGGGGATCCTTTCTAACAGGGTGCTCTGACCCACGGAGACAGAAGAGCGACAGAAACCCGAGATCTCAGCAGGTTCAATTTTGACAACAAAGTAAGTACATCAAGAATTAGTCTGAGGGAAGTTCCTGTAGATGTCTTTATTTTCCAGTGGCTCACTCATGTTTATCTTTGCTACAGTATGGCAGAAATGCTCTGGAAATTGTGATGAAGTCAATTGTGAACTGGATTCTCCATTAGTCCCTCCGCCCTCTAACTTTAAAGGGGATTTCTTCAAAGGTATGACTCGTGCTGCTGCAAACAAGGCAGTGAATCAGTTTCATTCTGACATATGTTCATTCATTTGTTAACTGTGTTTTTCTGTTGTGTATAATTTCTTTTTATTAAAAAAAAAAGCAATGTTTTTTGTTCTGTGACTGAATAGTAAGGACAGTATTTTTCTTCTGTAGAAATTCAAGGTGGACTAATAGGTGTCGGACTCATAAATATCGAGGACAGATCTGGCACGCTGTCACTTGACAAAGGTGATCAATATATATATATTTTTTTCCGATACAATTTTTTTCTTTCTTTAAATGATCAAAAAGGGAACAGCTATTCTTGTTAAAAATATATTTAGGCGCTGTACTTGGAAACTAAAATCTGATGCAAATGCTCTGTGACTGACAGACTACAACAACATCGGCAAGTTCCTGAATCGTATTTTGGGCATGGAAGTCCAGCAGCAGAACGCCTTGTTCCAGTACTTTTCTGACACACTTGCAGCAGTCATTCAGGAAGCCAAGAAGAACGGCAGATATGACATGGGCATTCTCGGTAAGATATTGTAGTTATTACCACTTCATCATTAAACTATTTTCACAAAGACTGAAGTAAAACTAGGACAGAAAACATTTTTGCAAAGTACATTTGTTTTAAGTGTTTTCTTCTGTGAAATCAGTGGTAATATGTCCTGAACCTCCACTTGTCTTGTATTAGATCTGGGCTCTGGCGATGAGAAGGTGAAAAAGGTTGACTGCAGGAAATTCCTAACACCAGGCTACACCACATCAGGACATGTGGAACTCTTCACAGTATGTTCATTTATGCATATTTATATTCTCTGCGGAGTAACGGGTATTGCTCTTTACCTGACTTAATATCTGTGTCTCTTTTGACAGGTGAGTGTGGAGAGGGGAATGGCATGGGAAGAAGCCACACATGCCTGGGCAGATCAGAGTGGTCCAGATGATGGTTTCTATGTACAGGTATGAAAAAGCTGGAGGTCTTTCTTGTTTAAAGCTCTGTAATCTTTGTGTTGGCTAAAATTACATTTTCATTTTGCAATCTGGCCTGGAAATTGTAAATTGAGATGATTTGAGATATAAATGTGAGAAAAGATTTTATCTCTACCTTTTTGATAGTATCTACTACTGCAACTATTATTTTCATAAGTAATCCATTACACATTTGGGCTATAAAATATAAGAAAATGGTTAACGATGCACCAGGTGATTTACTTTTTTGGGGGTTCAACTAACCATCCAACAAACACTTTTGCTGGCAGACATTTTGACTTGGATTAGCCGGAAACGCATTGATAAAAGTAACTCGATGGCTTTGTTCTATCAAAGTAAGTGAGTCATAATAAACAAGTAAGCATTCATAATACCACACCTCTGGAATGTGCTCAGCGAAACTCAATCTAGTTGTTTTCAAATGCTCCTCAACACCTGTGTTTTTTTCTACTATGAAAATGTAGCCAAAGATGTTAAGATAATCATTTTGGTAGAAAAAATACTAAATTCATAATCCAAATAATTAATTTTCTATCAAGCAACTAATCAAAAAACTGTTCAGCTCAACTAGTATAAAATGATGCTTCATGATTTGTATTGGTGGCACAAAATGCTCCAAGTTCATCCTGTTACTTACAGAGACTCTATTAATGATAACATCTTACTTGCATTGAGTAATGTAACTACTTGGTCAACAATTGTTTGTACGGTGATGGAAATGTATAAATTAGAGGGCTAGTTAACTGTGATATTGCTGAAGCAAGTAAACAAACCAAAGATGCTGCACCAGCAAGAACACAAATAAAGTATTTCCTGATACCTCACTTTTTTGATGTATGCACATCTCAGACTTGGAAGACAGGTTTAGAAAGGATAAATAAAATGGATGATGCAGAGACGTGCTGACTTCGTCCCTAGTACAAGTCAAACTTGCTTCGTCCCTAGTACAAGCAAATCTTTCCAACTCGACTTCCCCAATTTTCATTGCAGAGCTTGTTATAGAATTGTCTGAAGCGTAAGCTGAAATCAATATTTTCTCAGACTTGACAAATCTTCCCCAGAAACAAAGAAGTCATTATACAAGTGATTCCACATGCTCAATGGTAGCAACCATACGTAGTAACCAGATCCTCATGTGTAAAATCCGTGGAGTGGCCCTTTTTGAAATCCTTGTCTTTCATTTTCAGATGAGGAACAACAAGAAAACGGCCATACTGGTTAAAGAGGTGAACAGTAAGAAGAGGCTGTTCCTGGTTTACAGGCCAAACACCGGAAGACAACTCAAACTGGAGACGTACACAGACATCAAGAAGAAGTTTAAAAAGGTTACACAACATTCTTTGTCATTTGTTCTATGACAAGAACACTTAACGCTTTATGTGATGACTCATCACTTCTTTTTTTTCTCTCTCTGTCTGTTAGGTGTTGTCAGAAGATGCCAAGCAGCACTGGGCTGACCAGTACAAGTCGTCTGCACTAATCTGCTCTCATGCATATTGGTATGTGCATTTAATGTGAAAGGATAATACTGGTTATATCTCACAACAACACCAACAATGAATATCTGTAGATCCAAATCATTATATATATTTATATGTTTGTACCCTAGAGGTCCACATTGGACAGTTTCCTTATATCACAAAGAACACTAGCTGTATGTTCTCATCATTTCCACATACGTTACCTTCCTGCAGCTGGACATTCTCAATTGATCAATAATTATGTATTAATTATAAATGATCAGAAGAAGATGGTACCCAAAAACTAGAGTCTTGAAATTTTAAAAAGGAACTGAACCTTTGTCTATTTACAAAAAACATTTCAGTAGGAATCGCATTGAGGGATGAAGTAATACATTGATTGGTTTTGGTCTTTTCGTGTTATTTGTCATCAATAACAAAACTATATCCGATCTTCAGCATTTCACCCTTTAAAGCCACTGCCATACTTTGAGCTTCTCTGTTGATCTGTTCACTTAAAGGTTGTAAATCTGTCTGTGTTTTATTGTATCCACAGGCGGGGGAACTGTAAGAAAGCATCAGTGGGCCTACAGTGTGAAGTTGGTCTTCGGTGTAGGACGTACTTTGTCCTGTGCGGCTCTGTGCTCAGTGTGTGGAACGAGCTGGAGGAAGTACTAACCCCCGTCAGTGGAACCAATGTAAAGGTGCAGATTGTTCGCCTCAGAACAGAAGATGGACAGAGGATAGTTGGTAAGTTGAAGGACATCTGCTTTACAGGAGCTGGTTCATATTTAAAGAACAATGCTTGTTTGCTTTCTTACGGAGACGTTCAATCACTACCCAATGCTCTTTGTCTCCTGTGAGACACAAGGCCACAATGTGTTCCCTCCATTTCTCACTGTTCTAGGAAATATGTTACTTTTAATGTCATTGTGAGTTGTTTTTTTAAGTATTTTAATATCTATAGGAAGGCTGTCAGGAGATGATTTACACCTATAAATAGAGTGAGCGTTGTAACAGTGGATTGTGCTGCAGGAGGCTGTTTAAATCTTTTTATGTTGAACATGTAGTTCAACTGTTTACTGCAGGGAAGGACTGATTTTCTTTTTGTTTGTTTCCTTAGTACGCCACTTAGACTTTGTTTTCCTTCCACTGTCCTATGCTGTAGATTGACCTTTTTGTTATTTAAGTTATAGTGCTTGTGTCCTGCAGTCTTTGCTAATAAGGTCACATGAATAAGTGAATTTCTCCTCAAACTAAAGTGGCAATTTGTTCCAACTGAAGATCGATACAACAATCATATCATAGAAGTTGCAGCCAGCAGCCAATTAGCTTAGCTCAGCATAATGGGGGAATGGCTATTATGGCTCTGTCTAAAAGTAACAGAACCTCTAGCTCCTTGTATAGCTCATAATTCATTTGTTACTGGTGTGTTTCCTCTGTGGGAAAACGACAGGTTTTGGTTTTGAGGTGTGTCGTGAGCCAGAGTGTTTCTTGGCTCGGGGCTCTGACTTCTTGGAGTCTTTGGGATTGCCAGCTTGATATTTGCTGCACAGACACGATGCTTGTGATAATCTTCCCATCAAACTCTCCGCCCGAAAACGAAACTGACTATAAATCAAAATGTTGAACTGTCCCTTTTGATATTAGCTGCATACTATACTTAGGCTCATAGTTAATTCTCTACCCTGTGTTTCATTTCCAGGACTGATCATTCCAGCAAACTGTGTGTCTCCATTAATTAACAAGCTGTCGACATCGGACCAGTGCCAGCAGCTCGCTGTGCAGGAGCTGCAGAAGAGGCAGCAGCTCCATCCTCAGAGTCTGAGTCAAGCACCCAACACATAGTTTGGGGTGGACCACTCGTCTTCATGGGCGTCAATCATGTCTCCACCCCTCGAGTCCACATCCCACTGTGATGGGATCTGACTCAGTTAATGTCTATCTCTGCACTGCAGGCTCCAGGACCGCTGTTCCTTGTTCTGCACCCTCACACCCCCTCCCTCACGTTCCCATTGTCTCTGAGGGTCAGAGGTGTCGCACCGAGCCGCGGTGATTCTCAGATGTAAGAAGGGGTTGTACAGAGAAAAGATTTCAGGGTTTTTTGGTTTCTTTCTTTTTTTTTAATCTCCAGAGACTCTTTTTTTCACCCAGATATTTAACAGGTGATGTATTGTCCTCTGACATTCAGAGTGAGAAGATATGTGATATATTGATCCAGACAGAGTTTAAACCTAGAGGGCATGTTGGCCTGTGGCTGTTATTCACTCCTAACACATGCTTTAAGCTGTTAGTCCAGATGACCTGGTATGAAGCAACAAATGTCTTTCTTGGTCGAGACCAGAGGTGGACAAGACAAAGGCCACCATGTCTGACAACTTTGAGTCTTCAGAAAACATGGCATTTAATGCTAAACCACTATGCTATAGTAATGTGTGATGAGAACTGTGGGTTCATCGTTCTGCAGACATTATTCAGCACTAAAGTAGGTAAGGTTTTGGTTCTTTTGAAGTAGAAGTGGTTTAGACATTTAGTCTAGTCAACTGCTTAAAGACCTGATGTGTTCCATCTTTCTGATGCTCTGTAGCTGTTCCATTTGCTCACGAGACAAAGACCAAAATGTCCAAAACCAGTTTGTTTTGCTGTATATATTTGTGTTGGATTTCTGATAAAAATTCCTTAGTTCCTTTTCTTCCATTTTCGTAACTTTGTTCCCCTTTGTCTCTATCAGCCAGGAGTTTGTCAGACGTGCAGTGTGTCAGTACAAACGGCTGCGGCAGTCAGGCACCTTTTACAAAGCACTCACAAGGAAAGATTTGTTTTAGTGTCAGTTTATTTCTATTTATAGTGCAGGAACATAGGAGAAAATATTTCCCCAAAAATAATGTTTTTGAAACCTCTGAGGGTTGAGTTGAATGCGTTCTCAACATGGCAGGCACATCGTTTCAGACAGCAGCATAGTGAATTCAGTGAACGAAAAGGTCAAGAATGAATCTCCCGTTTAGCATTATAACCAGTATGCAAACAAATTAAAATGGAATCACCCTAAAATGTAGTTTTAAGCAGATAAAGGATGTTTTTAACATCACTGTCAAACATTTAACTTATAACTTCTCCTATGAAGACACCATTTATATTAGTACAACTGTCCTTTTATCATTTGGTTTAACACAACACATAGGAGGAGTTGTGTTGACAAAACGTAAATATACACTTAAATCTGCCCACAGTCATTTTTTAAATGTTTATATACTGCTTATAATTGTTGAGAGTGACCTATTTGCTTTTAATGAAGAAGTTAAGATTTGTGCTGTCTTATCTGAATCCATCAAAAATGTGTTTCTTGATTTGATGTTCCAGGTTGTTTAAAAAGAAAAACTTTGGTCTTCCCCCCTAACTTTGCCTCAGTCAACCTGTTTCTGTTCTGGTATTGGTGATATGTGGCTGGACAAGCTGGAATTCCAATGAGAAACAAAAACTGTGCAACAGCCAAGAAATTCTGCGAAATCCTTGACAAAGACCCACCACTTTTTGATTCTCAAACGGGTTTCAGAGCGACCACTGCTCTGTTCGGAGGTGTGTTTCCCTCTTCTACCTTTTGCTTTATTTATTATTTTTTAACGGAAATCCGCTCAGGTGTTGAACTCATACAAAGACCCTCAAAAAGAAAAGAAAAACAAAGAAAAATCTTAGGTTTTACTCTGTCTGAAATGCATGACTATAACTCAAAGGATCCCTCTACACCTCAACTCAGTAATGTTACTGTGTGGCTCTGTCTTCAGCTGGATTTACAACTCGTTATCTTTGCACTACAACTTCCTAAACCCCCCCACCACCACCACCTTATGCCTCTGCTTTTTTGGACCCAGTTGTAATTAAAATCAATGATTGCTTCTGTTTAATAGTGCACATCTTTGCCTCCTCATTCCTATGTGGCATTCTATTCAATCTGCACTGGAAGGGACAGACCAAAGTCTGGATACATCTGCCCTAAGATGTATTCTGTCACCGTATGCTCGGACCACAGCAACTCAAACGCATCCTCCACCTGTGGGTTAGCTACTCTTATCAAGTGTATTTTCTCTGATGCATTTAAAGACAAGTGAAAAATCAAGGAAAAGGTCTTTGTATCATACCCGTGTGCATTTTGTACAATTTGTAAAATGATCCAAATTGAATTTCTTGATGCAGCACATCTCAACTGTTGGACAGTATTGGCAGAGACCTCAATGAAAACATAAGCTCTGCTCCCTATAACATGAGAGCCCACCCTATAAATGAATATATATCCAAGCAAACAACTCATGTTTTTATTTAGTCTTTCGGTGTTCTGTACATGGGCTGCTGATGTGATAATGTTGTTTTTGGATGCCGAATGTCAAGGCCCATTGGTTCCTCTGAAGTTGAAACACTTGAATAGTTTTTTTGTTTTTTTTTCCTCTTTTGAACTTTGCACGAGTTGCACTACTGACAAGAGTTGTACAAAAATTCAACATTACCTGTACATGAATGAGTGCGATGCTCAATAAAGCTCTGTATACTTCTACCTCATAGTACTGTCTTATGATGTTCATATACGTCTATCATTTAGACTTTAATCTTATTCTGTTTTTTTCATGTGATATTGATAATATTGGTACTATTATTACTGATGATAGTAATGTCAGTGTCATTTTACTGTGGTATCTGGTTGAGATTCATCTACTTTAATACTGCTGGAGGTTTAATCTGTAACACTGCATAATTATTTGATAAAATTATCTTTAGTTTATTAAGTCTTAATTAGTTAAAGTCCAGTTGATAAATGTATGTAGTCACCCAACATGAGGAATGTAAGAATACTCAGATCTGTATTTCTACCACAGTGTAGAAATACTCTGGAATACTCTACAATGCTACTTTCTTAGAGACCCATATTGTGCATTTTTAATCCACGACAGTTATTTGGATATATCATAGTCAACCAAAATGAAATCTCATGAATCTGTGTCAGTCGGGATAGAAAGTCTGACCTTTGTTATGGCTAAAGCTACATTTATTATAATACATCAGGATTTATTTGTTGATTACATTTGCTGCACTGCTTCAAAGGTGACATTTTAAGTCACAATCATTAAATCAAACCTCGTATTTGATACTGGGCCTATTTCAAATCAGCATATCTGTGCGGTTGCCATTCAGACTATTAATTTTTGATTATTACCTCTTCGATGGTGGAAAAAAGACTTGATCTTGAAGTGAAAGTAGCAGAGTGTAAATTTACTCCTCTAGATTATTTGACCTGAGCAAAAGTTATTGTAATGCAAAATGGCTTCTATATTATATTAAATGGTAAATGGGCTAATTTGAATGATTTGTATACCACTGCACAGCTCGTGAATTTCTCAACGTAGAATATAACACATAACTCACTTGTTGTATATTTGTGGTACTTATTTGAATCTGCAAAGTTTATGAGTTAACAAAGTTAGAAGATAAAAAACTGATGAGACAAATAGTACAATATTTGCCAATGAAACGTGGTGACGTGTAATGAGAAATAATAACTTTATTAAAAGAGCACTTTTCAAAATAAAAGAGACAGGTCATAAAATCATGAGCACAGCCAAAATGAAATCCTCATTGTTTTGTTTGGAGTAAATGTCACTTTCCACCACTGCTCTCTGTCCCCCCCCACATCAGGGGCCCCGGGGTCATGACCCCCGGGGGACCAGGACTGGGGGCCAGACCTTGTTCTTGTGCGTCCGACCATGTGGCCCTGCAGTGGGGGTCTGATGTGAGGGGACACGTATAAAGAGCTGCGCTTCTTCTCCTGCCTCTTATTTGACGAGGAGAGCGGATCCACGGCCACATGCCTCCAAAATAAAGCGAGTGGATCCTTTAATCTGATCATTCAAACTAAATTACCTGTAACTTTTTTTTTTTTGTGTGTTATTAATGTAGAGGAAGTAATGGACGCGGCCCCACAAACAAAGACAGGTACCTACAAACAAAAGCGTTTTACTTCACTTCCTAAAACCCACATCGTACATATATCACATATCACGCTTATATCATATTTATATATAATATAGTCACACACTGGGTTTGTTATTGTACTCTTTCAACCTCGTCTGTGTGTCTTGAATGTGGGTTTGTGAGACTTTAAAATGTGTGAGAAAACTCTTCACATGTTCGTAAAAAAAAAAAAAAAAAAAGGAGTATTTAAAAAAAAAAAGAGTTTACAAAGTGCTGCTTAAAGTTCTCCTCCCGATCGCCGCTGCGTGTTAAACGCGTGTTAAACCTGCGTGGAATCCTCCGCTCCGTCGGGGCAAAATGACGTTTTTCGTGTAAAATGTGATCTTTTAAAAGCACTTTTCTCGATCAGCCGCAGCGGTACAGTTGCAGTGTTACAAAGCACAGTGGGTGTCAATATAAAGTGACGGCCATATTTGCCGGTGCCGCTGTTGTAAACAAAAAGTGAGAGACAGACGCTTCACTGAATTTCGGGTCATTTTTATTTCTTTAATTTACAATGTCTCTGGGAATGTCTTATAAACCCAACGTCCATCAGCACATTCCGGGAACTTCTGGGAACCAGGGTAAGGAGAAAACGTGGCGGAAAACCCGAGGATCCGTCGGTTAAACCGTGTGTTAAATTCGGGGTCTCGGAGAATACCTGGAGAAAGACCGTGTCTGTAGTTTTTGTCCAGTTATATATGTAGGGTCAGATCCTGGGAGCTAGGCTAATTCATATCCGCCATTATTACTAATGTAAAAGAGCGCCATCCGCGGGATCGGCCGGCGGAGAAACGCGGCCGGGATGCGAGGCGACGAGGCGGCGGTTCGTAAAACGATCTTCCCCGTCGTCCGGGGTCGCGGTCCCGCCGGGCGGCTGCCGTTGTTCCGCGGTGACAGAAATGTGTCGGTAGTGTCTTGTTGAGGCGGCGTCGTTCCGCTTCCTCCATGATGCTCCTCGGTCGGAGCTGCTGATCGATCTGCCTCTGAGCCTTTCCCGACTCTTCGAGGACACCTGGCGGCGGAGGACGAGTATTACAGGGGAACAAAGCAGCAGGGGAGCAGCGGTAATGGAGGAGAAAAGCTACAGGAAGAAAGAAAAACACGCTATTCTCTAGTTTACTTCAATCACCAGAGGTGGAGGAAGGATTCGCGTCGGGAACGTAGAGACCTACTGAGTTGCTTGTTAGTCTTTACGCCAGGCTGCGGATGGATTATGAGACAACAGACCACAGGGCACCGACATGTGAACGGCCCCTGTACTCCAGCATGAAGGATCTGACATCCACAGACCCGTCTTTTCAGTCTTTATGTGATGGATTCGTGTTTCCTTGCAGTTGTATCTTCTCTGTGTGGTTGCTCCTGACTGTTTCGGGCCATTTCTGGTCCCTCTCAGTCGCTCGGTGTCTTTTTGTGGACGCATCTCTTTGTAGTCCTTTTTTTTTTGGGGTCATTGTGTCTAAATTGGGGATTTTCTCTCTTTTCCTGGTGATTTTCTGATTTTCAAAAATTGTTTTGTGTCTCGTTAGGTGTGTTCTGGTAGTTTTGAGTTTAATTTGGTCATTTTGGCTGTTTTATGTCTTTTTAGGTCATTTGGTGTCTCTTTGTGTTTTTTTTCATGTGTTTTGGTAGATTTGTGTTCGTGTAGGTCATTTTCTGGGTTAAGGTCAGGTTTTTTTTTGTCATTTTGTCTCTTTTTAGGTAGCTTTACATCTCTTTTTGATGGTTTTGGTCATTTTTATTCAGTGTCTTTTTTTGTCTTCTGTGTCTCTTTGTGTGCTTCTGGTGGAAATGTTGTAGTTGTTTTGATTCTTTTTTATAGCCGAGTTGTTTGACTTCAAAAAGAGGCTCCCTGGCCCCTCTGTTCTGACCCCATCGGTATGTGGGCCTGTGACTGATGGGTCCGCTCAGTGATCCAGTAATGCTCGAAGGATCATTTTGTCCTCAACAATAGTCAGTGGCCATCTTATCATTGAAACAGGCTTTTTATTTGCTACAATCATTCCTCATGTTCATACTGAACATTGTGATTGAGCACGAAATCCACAGTCCTCACTGTGTGCAAAAATATTGTTAATTGCCAAATTCATCATAAGATCATACAACGCGTGGGCTGTCTGAGTCAGACATGTTGTAACGTGGGTATCTTCTATGTGACGATTGCAAAGTGGAACCAGGAATAATGTTTCACTGTTCATATGAACAACTGGCTTTTGTTTCAAGACAGACTTTAAAAAGATGTGAACTTGCCCTTAAAGTAAAAGCAGATTTTTGTTCCACGGTCATACAGCATTGTTTTTGACTCATATAACATGGTTGAAACATGGTTGTTGTAGTGAGGGGCAATAGCTGAACTTAGTCTGGCAAAATGCAAAGTGTGAGCGATCTATTTATTCCCAGTTCAGAAATGTTACCGTTAAAGTACTAATAGCTGACGGTTTACAAAACAAGATTTTTGAAGATGTTGCTTTGGGTTGTGAGAGGTTGTGATCGCATGTCATTTTTATTTCTTCACAGTTTTCTTTAATCTTTAAAACTAAATTATATCCAAAACGTAATCAAGATTAATTGTTAAACTTTACATTTTTGATCTGTCGACAGTTGGAAATCTCCAGTCTGCCTCAGCAGCTAACCTGGCCACGTTGCAGTCTTACAGGCCTCTCCTGAGTGACTACGGACCTCCATCTCTGGGATTCTCACAGGTACATTTCATATGTGAACCTGTTTGGCTTTAACCGTGTATACTTTATGCACCCCGTCTTATGTTTCTCATATTTTTTGGACAACAGTTTATGCTGTTTCCTATTTTCTCATTGTAATCTCCTCAAATGTGTTGAACGTGGCTCATCTTGCACTGTCTGCTCCAACGTCAGGGTTCCACTGGCAGCCAAGTGCCTCAGAACAAATATGCAGAGCTGCTGGCCATCATCGAAGAGCTTGGGAAGGAGATCAGGCCCACATATGCTGGAAGTAAGAGTGCAATGGAGAGACTGAAAAGAGGTCAGTGTAAACCTGGATCTGCATGTATAAAACACAGTGCAGGTGTATGTAACTCAAAGTTCGTTAACCTGAAGTGTCTTTGCGTTGTCTTTGTAGGAATAATCCATGCTAGAGGGCTGGTGCGTGAGTGCTTGGCGGAGACGGAGAGAAACGCCAGGTCCTAGCTACGAACACACCGCCGTCCCTGCGAAAAAGAACCAACAGTGTGTGTCTCATGAAAACAATAAATAACTTGCATGGCATTTCCTTTGAGAGGAGGAAGTAAATGAACAAAGGATGGAAAAGCAAGCTCCTAGAGGAGAAAAAAAGAAAAGAAAAACAGTAACACAATTCCTGATTCCTGAGGGTTGTGGAGGATCATTTTAATTACATGTGGGTTATTGGAATTCAAATATCATGGAGGATATCATGTTTTTATGCCCCACTTTTGGGATCTTAGTTTTGACTCAATTTTTAAAGAAATGAATTTTAAAGAATAATGCATGCGAAAGGGCCCATGGTTAATTTGTAGACACTGCATGGCTTGTACAGGGGCAGATGGAGACTTCTTTTTTGATAGTGTTTGGTCTGTTTTTCAGACCCCTATAACACACATGGCCGAGTGAGTGAGGGACAGAAATGTGCCAAATGCATTGGTTCATTCGTGTTGAGGGTTGGTTTTGGTATTAAAAAAATGGAAAATGCTGTTACTTGCATCTTTGTATGTATTTATTACTCCGTGTAATAAATTGTATTTTCAATATAGGTGTCGGAGTGATTCATTGTGTTTCAGCTATGCGTTATCCAGCCCTGATAAGCCTCTACTTAAAAGTAAGTGGTTGCAAAAGAACCTCTTATTATAAGTAAAAAAACAAGACGCAAGGACAAGTGCAAGGATGGTTGTCTTTGCCCCGTGGACATGGATCATGTGAAAAACTCCATAAAAGCTGCTTGTTGAGGTCAGTGATACGTTAAAGTGAGAGTGAAGGGATTTATTAAATACCTGCCATGGCTGCTGCATGCATCTATGGATGATGAATCCTACCGACTTTGCTGATCTTCTAACTTGTCTGCTTGTGCCACCACGTGGGGGTTTATATTTGTATCTCTTTCTGAAATACTGAAAGTATTTGGTGCATTTTCATTAAATTAGCTACAGACGTCCAAATTGCTCAGGATTAAGATAAAAGTCAGGTCAAACTTTTTCTGTGAATTTCCTCAACGTCTGGGTTCTCTGTACAAACATTCAACTGTGGTTCAGGAGGTAGCAGGTTGTCCTCTAACCAGAGGGTCAGCGGTTGGATCCCAGTCTCCCGCGTTCTGAAGTGTCCTTGGGCAAGACACTTAGTATGAAATTAAGTAATAAAAACTATTCATGGTTTCGTCTATATAAATACAAACCATTTAACTAATTACATTGGGGAGTTTTAGTTCACACATGGATGTTTCCCTCTTTTATCTAACACTCATCAAACAAAATACAGATACTTTCTATTGGACAAATTAATATTAGCTTACAACCAAACAGCTGCAAAACTAATGATACTCTCCTAATGTTTCCAGTTTCCTATTGTGATCACTGTGAGCATGTTTGCATGCCGATGTTAGCAATCAGCCCAAAACACATGGGTGTAGATAAAACTGCAAAGAGTAATATATTTATGGATTAGTCGATCAACATAAAGAAAATCTGCAGATATTTTGATGATTCATTTGTTCTTTTGGTCCATTTTCAAGCAAAAACGCAAAACATGTGACTTGTCACATGTGACAATGTGCTGCCTAACATTAGAGTAAATGTAATATCTTTAATCAGACAAAACAAGACATTTGAGGATGGCATCATTTGCTCTAGGGAATCTTGATGGATAGTTTTCAGAATTTTCTTGGTTTTATAGAACAAATGATTTATTGATTAATTGAGAAAATAATTCTTAGATGAATCGATAATGAGAATACTGCATATGTGTTAACTTACACAGGATGCATTGTCTTCTTAACTATCAAAAGTCATAGTTTTGCGATTCTTTAGGTTTTATTAAAAAAAACTTCATCAACTTCGAGACTTTCTAATAGGGGCTAAAAATACGTGGGTATGTTACCTGCAGAAGATTTAGAGATCTGTTAGGTGACATTACCACAACAGAACTGAACAGTAACATCCTGTCCACAACTGTGTACACGTTATTATATTCTCATAAATACTCATGTCATGTTTTCTATACTGTCAGGTTATCTAAGGTCTGGTAAGAGATGTGTAGTCTGTGATTCTAAGTGCACTGCAGTTTATGATCTACTCAGAAATCTGAACTGTTACATAGCACATTCAAGTCATCGGCATTTCATCAGCCTTTTGCCCCACTGATTATCTAAGATACACTGTATGTAGTGTACAGTAAAATCTACTGTATGTGCATTATATATAGTATAACTGGAGAATCGCTGAGGGGACAGTGGGTGTGGTGTCAGGTTATTCTGGGAAGAATTCAACCTTTAGTTAACTAGTACCAACTAGACCAAGTGGACAAATGGCCAGGGCCCCGAAAGCCTGTCCACTGAGTTTCTGGAATTTTCTAGAATGCAAATGTATTGAAAATATCAACTAAGGCAGGTCCTGCATTATTGTAGCAATGTAATAGATGTCAAATTGTAGTTTTAATTCAGGTAGTTTGATTGTGCTGACATAATACATTTATATGAATCACATTACCACAAACCAATGAACTTCAGAGTACTGACATCTGCAGGTTCTGTTATTTAGGACTAGATGTTTATATTCCTTGCTTGCATACAGGAGACCTGCTGGATGGTCAAGTGAAAGATGGCACCTTTTAGCTTTATAAGTGGGCGCCCTCCTTCCTCAACGTTTTGCTGATAGGCCCACAACGTCTCCAAAGTGTTCTACAGTGAATCCTGGCGTCACAGGCTCAGCCCCTGGGTGTCATTTACTTAGTCGAGGCCCAGGTGGAGTTGTTTCTTTTTATAGAGACAGGGGAATCTGAGCCCAGAGCTACATTTTAAAATCTGACCCCAAAAGATGAAGATGAAAATTAAGAAAACCGGAATATATCTGAGGAACCATAAGGATTTTGCTTAAAAACTCGGCTACTTTAAAGAGTAATTTTCAAAAATAATTGTGAAATTATTTCCATTTGATTGATGTATCATTTCAGTCTGCACTGGTCCTTATGGTAACTCGGAGATGACAGGGAATGCACATAGGGAAGGAGCTAAATGGGTCGAGGGACCATCAGAGGCCCAATAGAATATGTTTCTTCTCTTTGCACTTGCACTGGTTTTTGGCATTTTAATCCAAATCTGGTCTGATGTGGTCTAGACATGGGGTAAACAGATTTTTCTGGGGTCATAAACAGAATATAGGCATCACAAATTTCTTGGGCGAAGATGCGACTCATGAAATTCGACTGAAAGATTTCTCAATGAAATCAGACAGTGTGTTTTAAACACTGTTTGGCGTTCCTTGTGTTTTTTTTAATTTCTTTTTGTTTTGCTTCCTAATTCATTTCTTACATTTGTCTCATCACTGACTGTTACACATCCCTCTTTCATATATGATTTACATTGTCTTTGTCTACATGTATGTGGTGTATGTTGTGTATGTTTCATTAAAAAAGCTTTTCTTATTCAAAAAAGATTTCCCTAAATCGAAAGTGAACTCTAAAACAGGAAGTCGAACACCCTGTCACAATAGAGCACAGGAGAGTATTTCACTTCCGCCCCTGACAGCTGTGTAGGATCCAGTATCTGCTGACATATCAGCTTCCGTCTTTTCTTGTTTTTCCTTTACCATATTATTTTGAAGCCATTTGTTTTTGAACGCAGTGTCTTCCCTGCCCCAACTTGTGTGCACGCCTCCTTCCCCGAACGGCCAATAGAAACGCGCGGCGAAGGTGTCGGGCCAGTCGCTGCTCCCCATTTTAATCGCGCTCTGACCAATAGCGTGGCGGGCTGTAAACGCCACAGCGGCCGGAGATCTCTGCAGTGCAGTGTCCAACCAGCGAGCAGCTAGCTAACGTGTCCACCCGGAGGGCTATGGAGGAAACGATGCTACAAGTCGACGGGTAGGGGACCGTTCTTCTCCGCAGGCTCCCCCTGGCGCTCCATCCTCTGTCGTGCCGCGTTTAGTCTCATGTGTGTGTTGCCATTTCACTGCCCACGCTGCGCGTACTAACCTGTAATACACCAACTTAGCTCAACTTGGCTAGCGAGCTAACGATTCGTATGGGCTGCGAGTGGTGGCTGTGGCTGTCAGGTCGGTTAGCAGGGTGACTGACTGACTCACTAACCCGGGCTTCCAGAGGCGTCTGCAGCATCTGGAGCACCTGGGGCTAACCCAAGCTAAATCAGATAATGCAGAAGCTCTTGTTAAATAGTCCAAACAGCAGCAGATGCTAACATGCTACGTGTCTATGTTGATTGCACTAATGGTGGCTAAGTTCATCAGCTATTCAATCAAAGCTGGACTGTCATATGTCATTTATAACACACAGGGTGCAGACAGGAAGCACAGGTCGTGGCAGGACAGGGGACAGAGACGTGGATGCTGATGTGCATCGTTGACACATTAGATTAAATGTGTGGATTTGGTTGTGTTTATGTTTTGTAACTGTTGAATGTTGATGGCAGGTCATCATAGGCAGGGAAGGAGAAGCGAACAATGAGTACAATAAAGGTAATGTAACCCTGAAACTGTGCATTAAACAGTCTCTGGGTTCATTTAGACCAGATATGACAAGTTAGGGTGCATTAGTTGGTTCTGATGTGGTATAGATGAAATCTCTCTTTATTGCATCATATTGGAGTATGGTAACTCGGAAATGGTATTTTTACACAGTCTTTATGCTCTACCTCTTAATCTAGTCCAGGTTTGTCAAGTCTAGATAAAGAGTGTTTGATCTGGACCTGTTCTGACGTGGTCTCGCTGGAGGTAACAGCAGTGGAATTTCCATTTTTGTGTGTAAAGGTTTCACAAAATCTGACAATGTTGTGAACAGTCTTTCTGCTCCCTGTTATTCTGTCCAGATTTTTACAAGTGTGTATGTAGTTTTTGATCTGGACCTGTAAAGGAAAACAATAAAGGAGTTACTGGAGTATTCTTGTTATGTCCAGGTATGATAAGTATAACCATGCAACTTTCAGTTTTAATAATCTGAAATATTAGTTTTTTTGTGCATGAAATAGATTAATTGGTTGTCAGAAAAGTTGGTGATTTATTTTTTGATCGTTGACTTATTTACTTGTTCAAGCTTAATTTCTATATAATGTTGGGTCATACATTTTGTGCATCATATTTTGAAAGTTCCTAACATGTTCTGAGTCTGTAAAGCAGCTAGTAATTGAAGCTGTCAAATTGATACAGTGGCGTAAAAAGTAAAAAGTACAATATGTCATTCACTCTGAAATGTCATGAAGTAAAAATATTAAGTAGCAGAAAATGAAAATACAGTAGTGTATTTCAGTACAGCACACAAGCAAATGTATTTACTTTCCCAACTCTACTGATGCTGAGTGTCTTTGGTTTCTCCCCCTCTTTGTTTCTAGCTGTCAGACTGACCCCCCCTGCATGGGCCCATAAACATGTCCACAGATGACAGTATCTCTGAGGATGTGTCCAGCTCAGGGGCTTTGAGCCATTGCCATGTCAGTGCTGACGGGGATGGGGGGAAGGAGAGTGAGACCTCTTTGCTGTCCTCCGAGGGGACATCGGCCTCGGGCCTGGCCGTCTCAGAGGACAGACACTCTGCCTCCCAAACAACAGGAGGCACTGTGGAGAACAGACCTGTGTTCATTACACCAGCATGCAACAAGATCAGGTGCAGTAGCCGAAGATACACAAACCACATTTTTTATAGGAAAAAAGACAATGGTTTCTCTGTGCAAAGTTAAAATATAACACTGTAGACGGTGGGGCTACAACTATTGAAATTATTGATCTGTTTTTTTGCTTTTCATTGCAATTAATCATTTAGTCGAAACATCAAAAAGTGTCCATCACAACTTGGCAGAGCCATTTTTGGTATTTTATGTAAAACCCCCAAATTATTGCACATTCATATTTAGTGTGCAATTGCATGTGATTAAGAAAAGCAGCTCTCAGAGCATCAGAATATGTGGCTTTTTTTTTTTTTTTTACAAAATCCACTGAATAATACTGAATATACATATAAATGGTAGTCAATTTAATCATAAAAATTTGAATGTATTTTCTGTGAAGGAGCACTCTAATAGTTTTATGAATTCTCCTGAACTTCACAGGAAACTGATTCAAATTTAATAAAAATTTAGACGTGGAAAAACACTAATGACTATCAGTCAAATTTAAAGAGTCATGGGAGATGCAATATGCTATAAAGTCTTGATTAGGTGTAGAATATATACAGTAAATGTATTTAAGGTCTCAGAGATGTGACTTGCGAGAGAGAGAGAGAGATTCAAAATGTCACTGCACCATCAAGTATTTGCAAGAGTTTTGATAAATAGATGTTTTTTTAAATAATGATGACTTCCAGAAAGCTCCACAGCATATTTCTTAGTCTGATATTTAATCTGAAGACCTAAAGATGCATGTATCTATGTTTTTTGTCATGTATTATAATACTTAACTAGGGCATGCAGTTTGATATTAATATATGACTTTGTTGCAGGAGTCTGTGTCTGAGCACAAAGGAAGCATTCGAACAAGGGAAGAACCTCCCATTCATCAACCCAAGCTCCCTCGAGACCCTTAGGGCTTTGGTCCAGGAGATCCAGAGCAGTGGAGAGACGGACCCTGAGATCTGGAAGGATTGTGAGGTAGGAAGATATCACAGAGCCTGGAATGCAAGAGTTCGAAAGTGCAGATGAGATGATAAGTGATGATGGGGAAAGTGAAGTTGGGGGTTAGCTGCTGTGGCAGCTGGCAACCTCATTTCTGAGCTGTCACTTTTATTTTTTTGTGCAGATCACACCTGACAGTAAGTTAGACAGACACACACACACCCACAGCTGATCTACTCAGACACACGGTGTGATTTGTAGGGAACAGACAACTCTGAGGTTTTGGCACTTTCCTATTATGGTTCGTCTTTGTTTTGCCATGGACTTCTGTGTGAAACACGTTTTAACCTCGTTTAGATAAGAGCTATACAAATAAAGATTAATATTATTATTATTAATATTATTATCAGGCTTAAATATTTTCAGTTAAAACACCGGGGGAAAACACATTTTTTTCAGATTATTAAATTGTCTATCATGTAAATTACACCCATATTCTTTCTCTATATCACTTCTCCCTCTCTACTCTCTGGTGGGGGTTTGTATCAAAAGCACAGCTGCTTCCCTCTAACCTAATACACACATATAGTGCAGGCACATAATTACAAAGTTAAACAATTGCAAATTTTACGATTCTTTGGGAGTTTTTGCCTTTTTTTTATTGAACAGTTGACATTGAAGAGACAGAATGACTGGGTGACCTAGTTTTATCACATGCAAGTCCCTGGTCCAAGAGGTCTAGGAATTATATATTTATTTTTAATGCAGATCACCATTGTCCCACTCTCAGTCACTGACAGGGACAGGTGGCTTTGTCTAGTGAGCTAATTTGTTAAAATGTCATGTAAGGAGGAAACAAATGGAAAATGAGCTGAATTTATATAGTGCTTTTCTATTTTTAATGACCACAGGTCATGTATTCATATCACACGTTCATACAGCGCTACTGTATATATATAAAACCACAGACCTTCTGATTAGTGGATGACCCGCTCTTCCTTCAAAGCCATAGCTGCCTCAGAAACACTGTCACCATAATTGTGCAGAGTCTTATAGAAATGATTTACCGTCTAGATTCCTCCTGGATAAAGCTAATTCAAATAATGATACATAATAAATTATATGTTGGCTCTTATTGTTTCTTTTCACATTTGAATTAACAGCACAAAACTTCTTAGGATCTTTTATGTTATTATGAGAAGTGGACCGTAATGGTATAACACACTGCAGACAACTTGCAGCGCAGCAGAGGAGTGAAGCGGCCTGCAGTGACGCTAAATGTCCAGTGTAATCTGTAAGCCCTTCACTATAAAGATGAAAACCCTGTAAAAGGCAAACATTGAATGTCAGTATATACTGACAGTGTATTTCTGTGGTAGAATGTCAAACTTTCAGTTTTTTCTTGCAACAGGGCCGGTGGCTGCATCTATTTCAGCTGGTTGAGAAGCAATACCAAGAGCAGATACTCGCACAGCAGGAACAATACCAGTGCCAAATACAGGTAAGCTTATGTTTTGTCATGTCCTCTTATATCGACTACTCTGAAGTATTTATTCATCCAGTAAAAGAATGACATGCTTTTCTTTTTCCTCAGTTGATTCAGGATGAAATTAAGGCTCTGGTCCAGCTCCAGAACCGCCAGGCCACTGTCCATCCACAAACAGAGCTCTCTCCAACTCTAGTGACCAAAACTACTACTGACACAAAGGGTTACATTTTCCCCCTAATCTCCAGGGATCACACAGTCACCAAAAACGTGCCCAGGGACAATGACAGACTGGCAGCTCCTGCCCATACTCCTTTTAGCTCCCCTTCACCTCCTCTGCACAGATCAGAAACCGCCAACCAGGGGGAGGAGCGGGTAACTACAATGCTCAGCAGTGGATACGGGACTCTGTCTACCTGGGAACCGTGTATGGAACCTGCTGGGTCTCCAGGGGAAGATGAGGATGGCAATCAAGGGAGGGAGAAGCATCATTGGTCCTCTAACTTCCAGCAAGCCACAGAGACAACTGCGATTGGGTGCCAGCTGGATTTTCCCGATGAGAGGCCTCTTGGAGTGGAGGAACTTAATCGATCAGTCTACCAGCCAAGAACCTCTGGGTATGTCTGACCATAACTTCTAAAGACGGGTTATCTTTCTGCTATGATTAAGTCAGCATTGTTCCTAAGGAATAATTTTTCTACTGACACTGACCTCTTCTGTTGGCAGCACCAGCCAATCTTTGACCTCCTGGGCCCAGAGACAGAAACTCAGGCCCAAGAAAAGCAAAGCAGGAGAAGCTTCGTGCCAAATCTCACAGTTCCAGGAGCAGCCATGCAGCTCCAGAGAACCCAACAGACAAAACCCCCTGGAGAGCGCAGACTCCCAGGACCAGGTACGACTCAGCAAGTGCTAACAGCTGCACTTCTAGGACAGATGAGATTAAGTAGAGATAATAAAAAAAAACATTGGCTTGTGTACATCACTGCCCTGCATCTATAGTGTTTTTTTTATTTTTGGTGCATATGTCTGTTGTGGTTGTCCTTATAACGTTCTGGCTGCTGATTTTAATCCACTCATCTCTATTGGGTTTCAGCATCGACCGACTGGGCCGTCGTCCAGCACTTTTCCCCTGAGGAGGAGTGACAGCCTGATGTCTGAAGCATCAGGTGACAATTCACTGACTCAGATCAAACACAGAGCAACAAGGCTTGGGCAGTGTAATGAAAGCAGTGACAATGTGACAGTGATATAATAAACAACATAGGATTTTGCAGTATTTTGAAAGTCTTAATGCAATTACAACAAGTCACAGTAGGATGGCACTGTTGTAGCTGCGAGGGCTTTTATCATGAGGAAATATTTATTTATTTATAGCCTCAAATGGGATGTTTGTCTTTGTTAGTTATGTTTTTATCAGTAGACTGTGAACCAGTTTGGCACAATCGCTTTTTCATTTATTTATTTATCCTCACCACTGCTTCAGTGAATGATTATATTACATCTCCCACAGTTAGTTTACTACTTTCATTGCTTGTTTCATTTATTTTATTTTATTACATGAAACTTTTTAAATGCAAGCTAATAAAGTTAATAAAGGAATAAATAAACTGCAGCTAGGAATTTTTATAAAAATACACAAGAGTAATTGATAAGAACAACACCTATTTTAAAGCTATTTTTGTTTACATCTGAAACAGATCTCAGGTACATTTGCATACAAGTCAGACAGTGTGGTAGTAAGAGTGGAGAAACTGTTGCTCTAAACCTAAAAAGTTTAGAGATTCATTCATTCATTTTGGGTGTTTATCATAGGGTCTGGCCTTTGAAAGATACAGTAGAAAAACCATGAAATCACACTGCATTTGACTTTGTTTCGTAGGCCTCACTTACTGGCGTCTGCATGAGAGTGACCTGTATTGGCCCTTACCCGACAGCTTTGAAAGCAACGCTTACCACCTTCTGCAAGAGGCATCCATGAGTCTTGTAAGTAAAATACCACAGTTCTCCTTGACACTGACGGTGCCTTCGAATAGTCAATTTTGCTGAGGAACCTGCTGTTCAAATTCTCTAAATTATGAGGGAAAGGAGCTTCAATGCTTCCTAACTTATCTCCTGTAGCATCGGAAACATCGGACCATGCTTTATGAAAGGGAAGGAGAAAATGCCGCCCCACAACTCTTTGTGGCATCAACATTTAAAGCGACACAACCTCGTAGTTACAACTGGACACACCCAAGTAAATATAAAAAAACTGAACTATAGTAGTCATTTCAACCCCCTGATTGTGGAATGGACACAAATAATTTTTTTCTCCACTTATATAAGGTTTTCTCCACGTCGTTTTCAATTAAATCTGTTCTGTTGTTCCCGAGAGTTGGATGTGTTATTCTATGTTGGACGGGAAACTTTATTATAACTGTCAGCGCACAGCCTACAGCACAGAGTACCGTACATGTTGTGCGTATCTTCTGTTGTAAATAAAGTTATAAAGTTATTAAAACGCAGAGTACTAGGGGAATCGGATTTTCTCTGCACAGTGGTTTTTCTTGCAGCTTCTCCTTCACATCTTTCCTTGACCCCGGGACATATTCCATTGGGGTCAGGGAATAGTGTTTAGGAAAGGAGATTATAAACTAATGTCCCACAATCCCTTCTGTCTCTGTCACTGAAGCTATTTAATGCAGCTGTTGATCCCAGATTTCACTTCCTACTTTTACTGTTTCAAAATTTGTTTTATTTATTTATTTATAACTTATATTTCTGATTCAACAGTGACTTTAAAAACGTAATCATCAACATGAACATTCCTTGGCAATAAGACTCATTAAATATTGCTGAAATTGATAGAGGAAAAGGCAGAACAAATAAACTGCAGATAAGATTAAATAAATAAATGAATAATTAAAATAGGAAAAAAAGCTATGTTTTATGTTGTTAATGCTCTAAAAGGTTGTTCTCTTACCCCTTCTGGAGCCCCACATAGAAATACTATAAAATATTATTGTTTTCTGTTTTGTTTGTCTGCTGACTTGAATTCTTATCAGTCTAAACGTTGCCATCCCTTTTGAGTTAAAGAAACTAGTCTAACATTTATCACAGACATGATCACTCAGTCATAATTGATCCAAAATATTCATGTAGCACATCCAGCGAGGCGAATGTTTAATATTTAAAAGATATACCACTTGTCCTCCCTGTAAATAGAACGCTGATTGTGTGATTTGTATATATAACTGTGTTAATGAGCTCTTCTCTGTCTCCTGTAGACTCCACCTCAGGAGCGAGGGCCGTCTCTCAGAGAGATCTATCAGAACAAGCAAAGAACAGACTGTAAACACTCAGACTGGGAAGGTTCTATTATGTCTAGTCCTTCGTCACCACAGGTATTTCACATGACTCGTACATCCATGGTCTATTTAGTCCTCGGCATCAAGAGGAGTACACCAGAAGCTTTTTTTGTAAAGATCAAGAAAACACATTAAACATTAATTCTAGGGAATCATTGGAAGATTATTTAGCTTATCACACAAACCATAGTTGCTAAGTTGTAAATCAGGGATATTATGATAACAAAAACAAGAAAATACAACTGTTAACTTGTTGATCTAATCTAAATTTCATATCCATAAAGACAGTTTTTTTTAAATGTCCCAACAACTAATTATTCATGACTGACATTGGAAGACAATTAGTCTGCTTCTGAAGTTATTCATTTAGTAGTTATTAAAAAGACCTTCTGCACGTTATTCTTTCCTATATTTTTTCAGATTTAGATATTTATATTAATATTTATTTATGTGTCTGCTTAACTTTCTTATAAACAACAATTATCATTTATTCTTTCTGCTATTTGGATTATCATGTCACCCATGCTCTCTGTGATGTGTTTTAAATTAAATTTGAGACCAAAGAAAAAGAAAGAGGTTTAGTCTACATCCACATTACGGTAATCTGCCCAGTGTATGTGAATGCTCATGTGATATGCATGTGTCAGGAATTATTACTGGGACTTGTGTTGATGAAGATCGTTTTAGATTTAAAGTGCTATTATGAAAATGCGACGCATTAGTGTGGATGAACATATTAGTCCTCGGCTGACCCTGTAACTCATACGCTCCCTCTTTCCACTTCAGGTGTTGACGTTGGACCCAGCAGTGAACACGCGGCAGTCAGAATGCACATCTGGCTTCACTTCACCATCTCATTTCAGCAGCCCTTCATTTGCCACTCAGCCCCACATCAACCCCAGAGTCAGGACCCCTGTTTCCCCTGACAGCATGGTGGAGTGTAGTCCCAACCCTGGAGATACAGACTATATCTCTGACACCTCCAGTGTTTCAGTTGCCGGACCTCCTTACTCCAAAATGCAAAGCTTGTGGGGAAACGCATCCCGGGCAGTCGAGTGTACCTCCCAGGATAAGACCAACCAGCAACGCAGAGCCAGTGCTCGTTTAGCCAGCGAGGAAGAGGGCAGTCACACCCACACCAGCACCCTGAAGCCCTGTTCAGCCTTTGGTGCCAATCTGCGGCCTGCAGCCAGTCCCCACATGGAGAGAGCTTCATCACTAGAGGATCCTGTAGTCCTGTCTCTGTGAGTGTAGCACACATCGGCTGCAGTCACTGGATTTTTGTTTATTTTTTATGTATTGCTGTCACATGGTACCTCATCAGGCTTAACGACAACGCGGTTTAATCAGATTCATTCTTTTATTCTGCTTTTCTTCACCTTAGTCTGCGGCAGAACCTGAGAGAGAAGCACTCTCGACATGTGGCTGATCTGAAAGCATATTATGAGTCTGAGATCCAAGTTCTGAGAGACAAACTCAAACTCAGAGATCTGCCCCAGGATTTAGAGAAGAGCAACCAGGCGCTCACAGAGAGGTTTGTGTTTTTGTAACCCTTTTGTATTTTTCCCTAAATATACAAAATATAAAATATACAACATGAATAAATATGGATAAACAGCATAATCCCAAAAAAGGAAACGTAACACACAAAAAAAAGAAACCACTGAAAAAAGTCAGTTGATAAAGGCTTTGACACATGGTTGAAAGCTGAAAAAGCAAGTGTACCTTAATATTTTTGTCAACCTCTTCTTTTCGAGGTCCATATATACAAATGTATTGCTCTATAAACAGCAAAACATGAGTTAAGTTTGATTGCTGACCTAGAAATACTGCAGACATGTAAATATTTTTGCTAATGATAGAAATTACCATTATTCAAACTCATAAATACTGCAATTAAGGCCTGAAGGACCCAGCATTCGTCCAGCATGATGTTTTACCTCTGCTTTAAGTCCATTCATAACTCATCATTAATCTGATGTTTGTTTATCCACAGGTGCAAGCATCTAGAAAAGGCTCTGGCTGAGGCCATCAGTCATATTAAAGAAGTAGAGGCAACAAACAGCTCGCTGGAGAAAAAACTGGTAACATTCCATAAATGTTTTTCATACTTCATTTTCATGAACTGCGATTCTTTCATTAAGATAGCAAAATGCTCCTGTAATATGTGTGGCTGTAAATGTACTGATAAAAGTATTCTATTCAACCAACGCATTTTTTTCCTGAGTAAATAGAAAAAAGATTGATATCTTATGCCTGAAAATAAAATCCAATTCATGTAGTTTTTGATCTGCCTGTACATTAGGTGTCTTTTCCTCTACTATTTTTCACATCTTTTTAATGTTAATCTATTAATGCAATGAAATCAATATTTAACCCTCACTCCATCCCTTAATTTGGATTTGACTTGTCGTTGTTAGGCAGAATGGCCAGAGCGGTATGCTGTCGCGGGCGCTGCTGTGAAATCTCTGCAGCAGCGGCTAGAAGAAAGTAAACGCTCGGGCAAAGAGAAGGACGCCCTGACAGCGCGTTTGAAGTCTCGCGTACAGCAGCTGGAGGAGGCAGCACAGAAAGCCTGCAGAGAGGCAGACGAGAAGGAGGCCAGGAGGGCGAGAGAGTACACGATGCTGCAGGATGTGAGTCTGACTGGGCTGAGGCACAGAACATAA
Organism: Hippoglossus hippoglossus; assembly: GCF_009819705.1. Taxonomy (NCBI): domain Eukaryota; kingdom Metazoa; phylum Chordata; class Actinopteri; order Pleuronectiformes; family Pleuronectidae; genus Hippoglossus; species Hippoglossus hippoglossus. The sequence continues at coordinate 3,026,985 of NC_047162.1, forward strand.
GCAGAGATACATTTACATATCACCAGCTAATTAAATACATTCTAAAGATAGGAATTAGAAACTATTTTTCCCAAGCAGAAATGCTTTATTGATCCATTATCTGTATTTATATATTAGTTCCCCTACATTGGTATCATCAAGCCGATGTATTCATCCTGAAGTATATGTTTATTGAACACAGGGGTTTCATTTGTAATTGGAAAAGTGGGTTAGAGTTTCCTCCATTTCTGGATTCATCTGCTTGATTGGTATATACTCCAATACGGATCTAATTATATTAATCATATTGCCAGATATGACTGACTCATATTTACTGTGTGTATGAGTGTGTGAGTGTGTGTGTGAGTGTGTGTGTGTGAGAGTGTGTGTGTGAGAGTGTGTGTGAGTGTGTGAGTGTGAGAGTGTGTGTGAGTGTGTGTGTGTGAGAGTGTGTGTGTGAGAGTGTGTGTGAGTGAGTGAGTGAGTGTGTGTGTGTGTGTGTGTGTGTGTGTGTGTGTGTGTGTGTGTGTGTGTGTGTGTGTGTGTGTGTGTGTGTGTGTGTGTGTGAGATGTTGCCAAAGACTGCCTCAATCTAATTTTTCTAAATGCTCTCAATATCGATGTGAACCACTTTAGAATTAATTAAATGTTGCCAAGCTTAATGGAAAGAGCCTTTTTAACTCTTATTCTATCACAGCTGCTCAGAAATGAGAAAGTAAGCCTCTAAAAAGGATCCACACAGTCAGTCTACGCTCATCAGATGTGAACTATTTTCTCTCATTTCTACTCAACCAGCACAAACAGTCTGACATTGCTTAACCTCTTTTCAATCTGCATCACATGCAATAGTTTGTACTTCATCAGACAAAAATGTTAAAATAATTACTCAGTAATAACCTAAATAAAAGTCATATGCTTATGTATATTATATTCATAGCCCGACTTGAATAACTGGAAATATTCTAGTCATGTGATCATGTTGGTTTCTTGTTAAATGTCACTTTGAGTATCTCGTAGTAACCAAATTAAGCTGCAGGTATCAACATTTCCTCCCATATCACATGAAATACTTGATTCATTCAGAAGATGTTGCTGCCAGTGTTTTTATAGCCAGATGATTGAATTTGCCTGATAGTAGAGATGTTCCAGGACAGACGATGTTACGTTCAGTGAAACCAGATAACAAAAACATATCCGGATTATGTTTAACTTGCCTCTTAGTTCATGTCCCTGGTGGAATTTTTGCATCCATATTCTTTCCCTGAGTTTCTGTCAACACAAATATTACCCGACCTGAATAAGGTTCTCTGTTTTGTTTCCGCAGCTGCTCGGAGAATATGACTCTATGATGAAGCAGCACGAGGGAGTGAAGGTAATGGTTCTTTTCCTGGAATTAATGTACGTACAGGATTTAGTGTTATCATCAGGTTTTCCTTCAAATATGTATTGAAGAAAATCGCCTCTTAATATGTCATGTCTTCCTTCAGCCTTATAACATTTCTGTATCCACAGAACAAGATGGTGTCTGCAGAGAACAAGCTTGTTGATGCCAATGATCAGATATCTGAACTGAAGAGGTGAGCAGATGTTTTGTATGAATTCTATGCATTCTGTATTGTATCCTGTGCGTCAGTTCAGTGCATCAAATCTCTTTTCTGGTTCTTGTTCTTCCATTCTGGTAAATACCGAAACAGTCATGTAACAACAACTTTGTTTCTGTCATATCACTAAACTGTTTAAACTCAGTCCAATGAAGTGGGAAGTTGCTTAAATATTTGTCTCTCTCTGATGACTACAACTACATAAACATCGATCAGTAAAGGGTCACAAAATGCAACTGCTCTCCTTGGTTAACATTTTGTGATGTACTCGTACAGGTGTTTGAGGGTTGCAGCCCTGCAGGAATAATTTGACCTTTAGTGAAATACATAATTTTTCTTTCTTGTCAAATATTAGATGAGACAATCAATACCACTCACATGTCTGTTTGGTAAATGTGAAGTTTGAGCCAGGAGATGGTTAGCCTAGCTTAGCTTAGCACAAAAAAGAAACATTATGTTTCAAATGTTTAATCTGTACGGCGTTAACAACGTTAACTTCCCTGTTTACCATTACTGATTGAATATATCAGTTGAAATTCAAAAAGAAAATATCATGTCTTGAGCAGATCTAGTGTTAAAGGTTTTGAATAATGCTGAACTATGGGTTTATACTCGAAAGTGTCTTGCTGAGTTTTTTGAAAAGAGAACTCATAACAAAGATGTGACCTCATAGCTGTAGTCTGGTTATTGGCATCAGGTCTATAACTGTCAGATTGTCCTTAGCTGGCTCAATCAATTTTGTGAAAAAAGGAGTGCAGTGGACCGTAGTCGACAGAAGCGAGATAGAGAGAATTCATCAATAGAGTCTAATAATGGTGTCTTTGCTCTAGAAAGTACTGCGAGTACAGCAACTTTCCTTTGCGGTATCAGCTCTTGCTTTAAATTGGCACTAAAGGAGGCAGCGCATGGACTCAGCATTGATGAAATGTTCAAAGTCGATTCAGCGAATTTACGGACAGATATCAAGCAGCAGCTCGCAGAACATCAATAGATCTGTGTCACAGGAAGGCTTTAGCACTGAAATAACTCATGTGGAGAGAAGGCAGTCTGGCAGCCATAGGTACAAATGCTGGAGAGGTCCAGACACATTGAAACTAGGAAAGAAGTGACTCTTTCCTTTAGTTACTACAGTGTTCAAGCTGACTTGACAATTATCCGTTTATTGTCATAGGACCGTGAAAACAAGTGAAAAAGACAGGTCTCTTACCAAACATTCTCTTACCCCAATGATTATAGGAGGGCAAAAAATATGTTCCCAATTGAGCAAGATGATCCATCTAGCCATAAGAGTTGGTCATGCTACTGTATCAGATTGGGTGTGTAAAACACCAAAGATAGTCGTAAGGGGGCAAGGTTAAAAAATCGAATCAAACCCCTTAGAGAAACATCTAAAATGGAACTCCAGATATCTGACAGTTAAGGGCATGACCAGTATTGATGAAATAGAGTGGCTGGTTCTAGTCTACAGCGAGGGCAGCTAGGGTCAGTATTAGGAAATAGCTTTCCATATATAGCCCTGTAAAGTTTTTTTTAAATTGCTGAGATCCAAATATCTGTTGTTTCCCATAACGCTTTCTTCAACATCCCATATAGACCTGAAATCCCAGTATCCCTGTTTTCCAGAAGACTTTTATTTATTTTATTACACTAATATATTTTTAAAGATTTGTATATCTGCAACTATTTTCTATCTGTATGTTTTATGCCTTTTGTGAAGGGGTCACTAACTTTTTCAGTTAATAACCATTAGTCACGTGTCTCCTCATACTTTGTAATCTTGTGACCATGTGTGTGTCGTTCCCCTCAGATTGACCTCCAAGCTGGAGTCTCAGGTGAAGCAGCTGGACCATGAGAACCAGTCCAGGGCCCGTTATGCTTCTCACAGTAATGCACAACCTTCTGGGGCTGGGTAAGCACCTGCATCTTAAACTGAAGAACACAACTGAATACACAGCCTGCACCACTTGTCTCCAGCTGCACCAAAAGACCATGTGACCCAGTGGTAGCTTCTCTGACTTCAGATCAGAAGGTTGCATGTTCACATAATACTAGGGTGTTTTGCAAATTTCCCTGGAGTGGGACTATTAAAGGTTTATCTTATCGTATGTCATTTGATCTCATCTCATCTCTTTTACTTCTTGCTACATATCAGAGTTTCAATATTAGGCTCATTTGTAATTACCTCTGTCACCTCTCTTTTTGTCTTCGCTTGTTTGTTAGTTACATAGCTATTACATAGGGTGGCATGATCCAAAAAAGAACCCATACAAATTTGGTGTGGATCCGGATCGTGGGGCAGCTTCAGGGTTTTCATTCTTTTTCTTTAACATTGTGAGATAGGGTGTTTTTCAACATTTTCCTTGATTTCTCAGAGAGTAATTCCTGGATCTTCATTAATGAAACCCGGCATGCTTAGGGAACTGAACTTCATGAGTGTGTGTATCTTGGTGCGGATCCAGATAAATATCTGGATCTAGGGAATTTAAATGTGGTTTCATAAGGTCTCTGTTAGGTCTGGCGGAGTTATGCACCCTACTGAGTGTCATTCTAGTTGTTAATATTTCCTCTTGATGTGTCCACAGCCTTTTCCACCACCCTGACCTGCTGCTGTCACCCAGTAAAAGCAACATGGAACCAGACATCACCCGTAGAAAGTCACCGTGTCTTCTATCCGACAAGCAGAACAGCGGCAGAAAATCCCAGATCTCTCAAACTAAACAATCAATTATCCATAAGAATTTGCCATACATACTAAATGATCAATCATCTGGACCTGATAGCTCTGTGGACCCCCCCTCAGCAGATGGGAGCTGGAGGCAAGTTTTTATTATTGTGGATGTGTCTTCTGCCAATGTTGGTAAAGATCTTGAGTGATTTATTGTGATCCTGTTCTGCAGGTGTGGATCTCCCCCAGAGTGTGAACAGTCTCTGCCTCAGACCAGACACCAGGAGCAGAGCCAGCGGGACACCGGTTGGATGCAGACATCCTGCGCCCTGACGCCCATGATGAGGGCCCTGATAGAGCTGGAGGAGACCAGAGCCACAGAGAGCCGCGCCCCCTGTAAGAGGCGCTGCCACACTCACAACATTCAATTTAACACTTTTGGTCAGTCATGTGTCTTGACCATGACTGACCACTAACCACTGTTAGATTGTGTGTCTCAGTTTGACTAATGTTACAGTGTACACCTAAACACTTAAATAGCTGTTAAGAGCCAGTGATCCAATTGTGGTCAGAACACAGCTCTAACACAAATGTATTTAAGATAAGATAAGATAAGAAGTCCTTAATTATTCCCGCAATGGGGAAATTTGCAATGTTACAGCAGCAGAAGACAACACATAAGTAGCATGCAGTACTTGGGTGAAGGAGTATCAAGAAATAGAAATATACAACAATATATAGAAAAAAATATATGAATGTGATTAAACCGGTATATACAGTGTAAAGAAATATATTTTGTTTCAGAATATGTACAGTAAATGGATTGCACATAACGGTTTATATTGCACAGAATTTTTTACAAATGAGTATAGTATAGTGAATATTGCACAGTTGAGAATATTAAAGTGACAGTCCATAGTGGTGGTGCATGTAGGTTTACTTGGAGCAGAGCTGGTTGTAAAGTCTTACTGCTGCAGGAAGGAAGACACAGTTGTATGTACCAAGGTTTTGAGATACCAAGGTGTTTAAGTCAAATTATACTATATATTATAAAGAGTTGACTATGATAGAAAATACTTTCTGAGTTTGGAAAATTTGGGAAATTTTGAAAATACTTGAGTTTGTGAATGAGAAGTATTTAAGTGCTGTTCTAATCCACAATCCACCAAATCAATAGGAGTCAAATTTGTGTGGACTTGTAGACGACGCATGGAGTGTAGACTTCACCAGACTCAACTCGTTAGATTAACCATAATTCATAGGGTAAGATCAGTCGTCATTATCATTATAACCAGTGCAACCAGTCTGCACATACAGAAAACTCTCTTGTTATATATTTCATACTTTCAGAATTTGCACAGGACTTATATTATATTATTCAATTAATGTAATTTTTTTTATAATCTTTAGAGTATCATAACCAAAGCTTGGTTTTCATCCAGCTAAGGAAATAAAAAACGAACAGCTTCCAATGTGGTATAGATTTAGTCTCACCAGCAGAAGAAGAAGGGAACAATGGCTGCACTGAGTTTTTTTAGTCTGGGATCATAGCCCTTGTTTTGAATGGCTGGAAGTGAATCAGGACACTGTTCTATGAGCCCAGAGTGGTCAATCATTGCAAAGCTGGAGATGTTTCTTATTTTTAATGAGCATGTTAAAAGGTTAAAAAGGTTAAAAGTTTTTCCTCACCCTAGTTTAGTGTTAAGGAAAGAGGTTGTTGCACCTTCAGATTGTTAAGCCCTATGAGGCTTTACAAATAAAGCGTGTAAAAAAAACTTGTTTTTTAATTAAGTATGTCTGTGTCCTTTGTCTCTGCAGGGGTTGGCAGTCAGAGGGCCACTGTGGGTTTTGTTGAGCGGCGACACAAAGAGCAAATTCAGGAGCGAGAGGTGGTTAAACCTGGAGGAGCTGCGGTCGAAGCTGAGGGAGGCGGAGCAGCAAGAAGCCACAGTGGAGCAGAAAGAGCAGCAGCTCTGCTGAGGGCTCAGAGGAGTCTGTCTCCAGAGGGCCACAGGTCCGCCTCACTGCCTCCTCCAGCACAGAGAAACATACCCACAACTACACCCCGTATGTACACCCCGTCCTTTCCCACGCACCTTACGTCTAAATCTTTACTTCTACTTCTCTGTGAATATATTTGACAACAGCTCCCGTGTTTATGGAAAACTTGAAGTTGATTGCTTGTGGAGGTTTGAATGCACCATTTTTGATGAGACGTTTAGCCATTTACTTTTTATCATGATATATTTTGTGTGAATTTGCATCCACACCACAAAAGGGAGATCAACATGGAAAACTGCAAAAACTTCCTTCTTCTAAAGGCTTTAATAAACCTTGAGCCAGATAAATAGTATATACAAAACTGTATGTTCAGCACTAGAGACTGAGACTGAGATTGTAGGCAGTGTTTGTATCTTAGCAACATGAATGGAGCATACTGAATAAATCAACAACAAAAGCGAGACTGTTTCTTTTTACATTTTACTGGATCTCTATTAACTCTCCAGAGAAAGTAGTTTCTAATTCTAATGTGTTGGTTTATTTAAGTTTAGTTGTGCTTTTCTCCTCCTTCCAGCAAAGAGAGAAACTTTGCTCCAGCCCCTGTCTGCCAAGTCCAGCCCTAAACGCTGCCCCTCTGAGAACTACTCCACAGCTTTTGCTCACATGATGCCAAGAGAGCAACACCTGCACAACAGGTAAGAGACGCGCAGGGTCTCATCAGAAGCCACGCCTGCATTCCTTGAGGGAACAGCTGGATTGTACTTTTTGCACATTGCGTCCTCACATTACGGCCTTTGAATAAGAATTTCAATTTGAACAAATACTAATTTACAGATTAACAAACAGAATCTGACATCTTAATACCACTTTAAGAGGTGCTGGTAGAGGAATTTATCATTGGTGGTGATTTTAAATAAATGTTAAATGGTCTGTATTTATAATGAGCTTCTCTAGTCTTAAGGACCAGCTCTTTACAGTACAGTTTTGCCTTCACACACACATCCATACTGTGCATCTAGGTGCAGCACTTTCTTTCTCACACATCACTCACACACAGCCAGCTGTATGCTTCTAACTCTGTATGGAAATGATAATTGCTATCATTGATTCATGGTCTGGCTCAGGTTAAACCCTTTGACAAACAAATACATACAGAGAACGAATGCCATAGAACTGTTATCTAGTTCGACTGTCAGACCCAGTTATAAAAATAGTAAAACAGTATAAAACAGTGCAGCAGCAACTTCAAAACTAAATACATCTTGGAATAAATAACAATTGAGTTTTCTAGCATTATTTATTGGTAACACTAGTGGCACTTCTTGAAACTGAAGTCGTACATACGGTGCACATTGCCATACACATACACCCTAATTTACTTGTGGGACTTTCCGATGTGAAGTACTGCCAAGTTGCTGACATTTTTGCTGTAGTACAGCGCAACTTTTTTTTTTTTTGAGGCGGCAAAGAAGAAGTGATTTCCTGGAAAAAGAAAATTGTAGTTTTTTCTAGGTGATACTAATATACTTTGACAACGTGGTATCTGATTGGTACAGAGATTTGCGTAATTGCCAACGCCCAACCCAACATTTTCCTTTTGTATCAGAGGCAGTTCCAATGGTATCGGTATCGGAACATGCAAAGTGGGTCCAACAGAACTCAGTTTGAAGCCCAAGCCCGAGTGAGTCAGGGTTAGAGGCAGAGCTGCAGCTTCTTGAGCAAGAGTTTTATCAAAAATCTATGTCCAACAAGCCCAAAACACAAAAGTGGAACCATTACACTTGTTAAAGTAAATAATTACATTGTGTGTCATCTACAGGTTTAATGGCCGAGGTGAGCAGAGACGTCATTCATTCCACAGCAGCGGTACCAGGAAGAGACTCCAGTTTACCTCCACAGACAGAAATGATGGTAATATATTCAAAATCTAATAGATGTGGGGGAAAAAACTATAATATATCAATGTCTGTCTAATGCTACTAATTGTTTTTTGGTGAAGTAATAACATAATTAGTTGGTAATGAAATGTAACCTGAAAAGAATCATCTGCCATGTTGTGAGCACTGGTTTTTACTAGTAAACCACATGTAAAGTGAAGGTACTAAGTGGCCTTGGGACTCGGAGCACAGTGAACCAGCCACTCTAGTGATGATTCTACTTTACATTTGTTGTTGAGGTGACAGTGGGTGATGGTGTTGTTCTGAAGTGCATTACATTGAATGGTGTTTGTAATTAGGAGCGGGGTATAGCTAACAGAAGTGGCCCCTGAGTCTGAATCTGAGTGTAAATATCTGCTTGTGAGAAGGTATTAATCATCTCTTCTGTCTCTCAGACCTTCGCCAGCCCGATTCCTCCAGCAGCATGAACCCACCTAATGGAAACTCCCAGCTGGGCTGGGAGGAGCAGGGGGCCTGTGGTGTGTCTGACCTGCGGAACACCTACGAGGACTCAGCCCCACTCCTGGACAAACTCAGCTCACTGACCGAGGCCGAGAAACTGTTAGACGAGCTGACGCAGGAGAAGCTACAGGTGAGCGTCTTATCTGTGAGGGGCACGAGATTACATTCCACTTGTCAACCAGGACATCTATTTATGTATGTGTTTTTAACCAAGCAGAGGAAGTTAACTGAAAGGGCTGTGCAGTGGCACAGTGTGAAGAGAGTTGCATCTCTGACTCACAGGCTCCTAATCCTCACCTCATCTCTTATGTAACAGGGGTTTCATTGTTTTTATACCACTATTTTTAGAAGGTTCATATCGACAACCTCCTATCTCCACTTCACTCTGGTCGTACAGGGATGTTTGCACACGCACACACACAACACACACACACACACACACACACACACACACACACACACACACACACACACACACACAAAAACACTTACATTTTCCAGCCAACTAATACAATGAGTCCAGTGAAAGTGTTTCATGCGTGTGCCATCGTGTAATTATTTTTGGTAATAAGTGATTAACCTTTGTATGTATGTATGTGTGTGTGTGTGTGTGTGTGTGTGTGTTGGGCAGATCGAGGCAGCTTTGAGCCGGATGCCTGGAGCAGGCGGTAGAGTGAGTCTACAGACCAGGTTAGATGAGGTAATTCAGATATTGATTATTCTTTATATAACACCATGCTGTCTGGTTTTGAATTAGAGCTCAACATTTTTAGTATATAAATGATTTAAGTCCTATTTCAAGTTTAAAGGTCAAACTGACTGCTTTTCTTTGTTTTATATCAGTGTATTATTAAATTATGACCAGTATTTAGGAGCTGATCGGGTCAAAGGTCAACAAAAATATGCCAAAGAAAATGAGCCAATGAATTTTTGCTTGACTGTCGTCCTCAGGTGGCCTTAGAGAATCGTCTGGAGAGAGTGAATCGTGAGCTGGGATCCCTCCGCATGACTCTGAAGAGGTTCCACATCCTCCGCTCCTCTGCCAACATATAGCAATGTCTGTCTTTCTACATCCAGATGCTACTACTTAGTATCTTGGTTTTATACACAGCACTGATTGTCCTTCGATCTCTATCTGTGCCATAACACCCCCCCCCCCCCCCCCCCCCCCCCCCCCCCCCCCCCCCCCCCCCCCCCGTCTGTACAGTAACTCCACAGCACCATTTTTATATGTATGGATTATTACTCTGGGATATTTTTTTATATGTTGGAAAGATATTTCAAAGTCTATTTTTAGAAATACACAGATTTGTAAAGTCATTTACTTTTTTTAGTCACACAGAATGATATGATACATTTTAATTGCCATATTTAGGTGTCGATTTTTAAATCAGCTAAGCTTCAGTTTAAATGTGAGCAATTATAAACTTCCCTGCACAGACATCCTTCCACTTGGGAAATATCACTGCCATTTTTATTCTTGTGTTCATCAACATTTAAAATGTTTTTCCATGGCATAATAATGTATTTATTTCATGTTTTTATACTTAATAGATTTTATGTTTTTTGTTAGTTGCTGTTTTTTATTTGTTTTTGACCAAATTATCAAACTTGAAGCGAATGTTTGTTTACTTGAATCTAATTGCCTTTATTCTTTGTTTCATTTCCATGACTGCTTGTCACTTTTTGGCTTCATATTTAAAATTAGCTACAGGACTGGAGAAGAGCTCTCTCACACACACACACACACACACACACACGCACACACACACACACACACAGACACACACACACACACACACACACACACACGCGTGTTTGTACAGCTTCTTAGTGAGGACACTCATTGGCATAATGCATTCTCTAGCCCCTTATCCTAACCCTTACCAATCCGAACTAAATGTTTAACCCTCACCCTTAACCTAACCTAAACCTAATTCTAACCCTAACCCTAAAACCAAGTCTTAACCCCCAAACTGTCCATTAAAGGGGGGGGTCACAAAGTGAGGGCCGGCCAAAATGTCCTTACTTTCCCTAAATGTCCTCATTCCGTAGGTTGTAGACTCAAACTGGTCCTCACAAAGATAGATGTACAAGAGCACACACACACACACACACACACACACACACACACACACGCACACACGCTCACACTGTCAAATCCTCTGGTTAGTTTGTTCCTCCTTGAGCGATGCTTGTGCATGGAGTTTCTTGCACTGCTTCCTTTTGCCATGCAGTTTTCCTACAATGACATGGACTTCACTGGAGCCGAGATATTGTCATTGCACAATAAATTGAGTTTTTGTAAAATAACTGGAAGTGTTGCTCCTTTTTTATTTATTTTCATTGCATGTAGGTATCTTATTCCTGTCTGATGGGGTCTAATAGTCCTAACATGTAACATGCATGTGTGGAAGGGGGTTAGATGAGGTTGGGTATCATGGTGCTGCAGTGTTTTGGTCCCTGATTTGAATCCTGGTTCCGTCTGGGTCTTTTTCTGTTGAGTTAAAATTTTCTCTGGGTTCTTCAGCTTCATCCCACAGTCCAAAGTGTGTCACAGTCTTTTCTCATCGTCTCTCCCTTTTCTCTCTCGTCACTTTCTCTTCTTGCGTCTGTCTCCTTTCTCTGTCTACTCTGTTTCTCTTCACTTTTGTCTTTTTCTCTTTCTTCTCTCTCTCTTCCTCTGCCTTATTTCGTCCTTTCTTTTTCTCTTCCTTACTTTTGCCTCTCTCATTTCCTGTGGTCCTTCATTCCTTCCTTTTGTCAGTTCTGTTTCCCCGTCTTGCATTGCAATCTTTCCTAATCCTTTTACTCTCTCCTCTCTCCCACCTTTCGCTCTCTTTCTTCTTCCTTTCCTCTCTTTCCTTCTGCTTTTTCTGTCTTTTTGTCTCCTTCCTCTCCCATGTCTTTCCTCTCCTCCTCCTTTTGCCACAAAAATCTTCCACTCTTCATACCTCTCCTACTTCCCTCTCTCCTTCATCTCCCTGTCATGTCCTTTGCTCTTTCTGCTCTTGTTCTTCTTTCCTCTGTCTGTCTTCTGTCTTTTCATTTCCTTTCGGTCCATAAGAGAAATATCTAATAATGGACGAATTACTGCAATTGTATCATTTCCAGTGCAAGTTTTCAGGGCTTACTCACTGTATCATTTTTTACAAAAACAACTTTTCAGACACAGAGTTGTGTCTTTGTTGACATTTTCCATTTCCTTGTGGTTGTTATGTCTTGAAGGTCTTGTGTCTTTGTGGTTGTGTTGTGTGTCTTTGTGGTTATTTAGTTTCTTCATGGTCATTTTGTGAATCTCTCTGGTGGTCATTTTGTGTCTGTGGTCATTATGTGAGTCTCTGAGGTTATTGTGTGTGTCTTTGTGGTTGTTTTTTTGTGTCTTCGTGTTAGTTTTGTGTGTCTTTATGGTTGTGTTGTGTCTTTGTGGTTGTTGTGTGTGTCTTTGTGTTAATTTTTTGTCTTTCTGTGTTAGTTTTGTGTGTCTGTGGTTGTTTTGTGTCTCTTTGTATTAGTTTTGTGTGTCTTTCTGGTTGTTTTGTGTCTCTGTGTTAGTTTTGGGTCTTTCTGGTTGTTTTGCGTCTGTCTGTGTTAGTTTTGTGTGTCCCTTTGGTGGTTTTGTGTCTCTTTGGTTGTCTTTGTGTTAGTTTTGTGTGTCTCTGTGGTTGTTTTGTGTGTCTCTGTGTTAGTTTTGTGTGTCTCTGTGGTTGTTTTGTGTGTCTCTGTGGTTGTTTTGTGTGTCTTTATGGTTGTCCTGTGTCACCACTCTGGTTTAGGGACCTGTGCTCGGATGACACTCCCATGTCTCTGGACAGGACTGTGTTGTGGTTACTAAGTAAAAGCTCTGATTACATGAGTACTTGAGTACTTGAGTACTTGAGTACTCGAGTACTTGAGTACTTCCTCCACCCCTGATTGAAGTATATTCTGCCAGTGGGAACTTGATCAGTTTGTCTTTGACCCCTGCAGGCGGCTGTTGGCCGCTGGGGGGCGCCTTTCTCCTTGTGGTGTGCAGCAGGAGCGCGACGGTGTCGTAACCACCAACCTGCGGTCATCATCATCATCATCGTCCGCCGGGAACACGCTCAGGTTCACCGGGTGTTGTCCGGTGGAGGCGCTGACATCCGTCCGCATGCAGCGGGACTGACGGGCGGACACACACCGGGGGAATGGCCGCTGTGTTCGGAGGACAACAGGACTCACGGTGCTCAGCCTCCACCTCTGAATGTAAACAGCAGCATCAGCTCTGAGGAAACATCCACCCTCCTCCTCCTCCTCCTCCTCCACCGTGGAGCTCCGCGGATTTACCGGGACTGCAGACACACTGTGAGCCGCAGGTGGGTCTCTGATGCCGGCTGTTGACACGGTGTTCCACCGCTGACTGACTCTCACTAATGTTCATTATTTACACCATTATTTCTGACTGTGTGTGAATGGACAGTGGTCTGGTGGCGTCTGTCATTTACCAGAACAAACCAGCTGACTGTGTCCAAATAGACATATACCATATATATATATACCATATATGTATATATCCTATATGTATAGGGCGATAAAACAATATATATCGCAATATTATCTTCCTCAATAGCAATATAACAAAGGTTCAATATACATCGATATAACATAGTGTAAACACAGTGAGGAGGTTTAACGCATCATGGATCCACCTCAGATTTATACAATGTTTAGCTGTTTATCAAGTGTTTGTCATTCTCTGCTCATTAAGAAGAGTTTAAACCCACAAACTGGTCAGGAGCAGAAATCAGTCTTTAAACTTTACAGAAATAATAATGTCAACATTTATCAGGATCATTGTTAATATCAACTGATGTCAGGTTTTTGCCCTGCCCTATAAAATGGGTGTGTGTCTGTATGTATAAATGAAAGATAGAGAAATATATATACCTCAGAGCAGGTGCTGGGTCTACAAACTACTTCATTTATGTACATAACACACCCAGTATTTGTACAATGCGTAGTAATTCATGGTTGAATTAACCTTGTTTTCTCTGTTGGACTTTACCTTGTAATGTACAGTGCCTGCAGGAGACTTTACATGACCTCAGATTCACTTTGCTGGTTTGTCAAAACTGGATTAAACACTATTTTATCATGGGATATGTCCTACGTGAAAACAATATATAAGCAAAATGATTAAAGGTGGCCTGTGGAGTTTCAACTTAAGTTATGTTTCCCAGTGATCCCCATCAAAAACCATTGTATGTACTTTTAAAGTCTAACAAACATGTTAAGTTCATTTCCCTCCTCTTAAAATGTGTTTTTGTAATTTGCAATACTGCATTGTGTACATTTCAGTTAGCTAGCTATTGGGCCTTGGTGTTGCTTCGCTCTATTTCTCAACGTGTATCGAACTTAATCAGCAAAATAGGATGAAACCAGTGTCAGAGAAGTGTGTTATAGATAATGTGAATTTTCGAATTCATCTGTCAGTAAACAAAACTGTTCTCTCTATTGAACATTGGCTCATAGTGCTCCGAGTTGGCAGAAACTCCACAGGCCACCTTTAAAGTCTTCAAATTAAATTATGGAGGAATGCAGGATTCATGTTAGTTCATGTTACAAACTATTATTCCAACAAATTTGCAAGTAATCAATACAAAAAATAACCACAAACTGACAGGCAGTAAATCTGGTGTTTTGGGGGCCGTGGCAATTTAGTATTGACCTGTCAATTACCTGGCTGAGTAGTACTGTTGTTTTCGATTGATACATAAATTCAACATTTAATTAATAATCAGGAGAGTTGGAAATAAAATGTTGTTGATTGAGTGAATTGGCCTTGTCTCCGTTTGTGTACGTCCATACTCGCACTTGCTATTTTAAATGCGCAAGTGTGTTCACACCAACAAGTATGGCAATATGCAGTTCACTATAAGTACCCAGATGGTTCACTCAAGTGTGAAACAACACTTCTCACCCCCAACAGTTGCCATAGCGGGAAACAAGGGACTGTCAGTGTATTTTTGATATTGTGAAAATGGCGGTCAAGGACGGAGGACAGGTTATCTGTGCCAACTTCCATGTAGTGTGAAACAGGAGGCTCATACAGGAAAGTCAAACACTCTTAAGTCAAGTGAACAAAGCCGTCAGCATGTATTTTGATGACTGACAATCGTGGTCACATTTCTCGAGACACAGCTTTGTTTCAGCACTAAACCGGATCAACCTTACAAACCATTTGCTAGTCCCACATCTGTCTGACTCCTTCATAGGACACTAGTTCTAGAACAGCACAGAGTCTGATTTATTCTATTCAGACAAAGGATATCAGGACTAAGGACTCCATTAATGCTCCTCAGCTCTGGAACAGCTTCCCTTGAAGCCTAACAGCCAAAATGCTGTGTCCAAAAAGATCCAGGAATTATCACATACTTTTGAATAGTATGTTTCCATGTTGTTCCCCTTTAAAGTCATCTTCTCTTTCTGTGAAGGACCATATGGATTCATGTTACTTGCTCACTCACATGCTGTATAAAACCCTGCCTGTCCTTGTCACGTAGTGCTAACAATGTCTATTCTTAGACAGCGAAGGTGAAAACACCATTGGAGCTGTTGTGTTTCATCCTCACCAGCGGCTTCTGACTTATTTAGACGGAAGCAGTGGAGCCAAAACTTTCTAGGAAGCACACTTGAAACCTGGAAAGCATCTATCAGCCTGACTGTCACCTCAGTGCCTTAAATAATCAGTACTACCACGTGCTTTCTGTGCAGTGGAGTGAAAGAAGTATATTAGTGCACGTATGTATCCAAACTGCTCGGGCTGAGGGTGATTCACAAAATAAATCATCCATAAAATATGGGCAGGTGTAATAATTTATTTTATCCTTTTTCCAACAGAAAATGATGCTTTTTACTGAGAATATTGTTCCCTCCGGAGTCTACAGCCGCACCTGCAGCTCTGTGGGGCTGTACCGCAGTGCTCTGTCATCACACCGGATAAAAACAAACAGTGTATAGCTTCTGTAGAATGAGATGAATGGACTATATTTGTGTTAATAGTGTTTTTATTTTGATATAAATGCCAGTGTCAGTGCATTCGCAGCTATTGTGCCAACAGTTTCGAGACGTGACAATTTCTTCACCTTTTTTCGAATTGAAATCACAAGTTGAGAGCCGACCTGATGGGGGCGCTAGTTAAAAAAGTTAAGGGACCATCAGAGTTTTTACAATTCATCCTGAGGAGAACATGAATGTGTGGAGCAAATTTCATGGCGAGCCATCCGGCAGTGGCAGAAATATTTCACTCAAAACAACAAATGTCAGTGTCCCGCTGAAGGAAGCATCAGGGCATCATCAGTGTCAGTAGGATTCACCCTCTGGGGAGCGTGACTTTCTGCACTAACTTTCATGCCAATCAATAGTTGTTGAGCTATTTGAGCATGGACCAAAGTGGTAAACCTGGGAGGAACTTCTGTGTGTTTTGGTTTTGTTAATGCTGATTTGGTGCGTCTCTTTGGGCTCCACCAGCCCTGCTAGTGGTGTGGCTCTTTGCGATGTTGGTCTGGATTTGTTTCGGTATTTCATCCAAAAGTTGTTGAAATATTTCAGTGTGAACTTTGCTGGTTCCAGCTTTTCAGCTTAGAGTATGATCTTTTTTATATATTTGGTGCACCACTTTGGGCTCCACCAGTCGTGCTAGAGTATATTACACTTTTTTCAGTATTTCGTGCGCTCGTTGTTGAGATGTTTCACTCAAATCACAAATGTAAAACTCACGATGGTGGTTGGAGGAAAAGTCAGCATCATCAAAGTCGATGAACAATCTGGGAACCGGTTCAAATAGAATTCCTGACAATCCGTGTTGTACTTGTGGAGACGCCTCAGACTGGTTGGTTCCTTATCGAAGGATTTAAGCAGCTTCTCTCTCACCACAACGGTCCGATCCATCGCATAGTGCACCAGACCTATTTCCTCCCATTTCAGGTTCATTGTGCATGATTTAAATGTGTGTGGTGGGGAGTGAAAGAAGATGGAGCCTGACAGGATTTGATTATCGGGCCAAAATGATTAGGTTTGCTTTAATGAATGCTGTTAGGAAGTAGCCACCGCAGAAAGAATGAGTCATAGTATTGATTGCCTCCCCCTCCTTCCTTGCTCCCTCTCTCTACTCCCCTCTCTGTCTTGTCTATCCATCCATCCCTCCTTCTCCCTTCCCTCACCTCACCCCTTAAAATTCATATTTTGTTCACATGCCAGCCCCCCCCCCCCCAGTCAGGATTGGAGGAGAGGTGGCGTGTAGCCTGGGCCCAGCGTTGCATACCAATAGCGACATGACTCGTTTGCTGCTACAGTCTGGATGAGAGAGGGAGGTGGAGGAGGGGGATGGTGGTGGTGGGGCGCTCGTCACGAGATGCCACGTCATCGCAGTGTGTGAAATCTATTTTTAGCAGCGTAAACAGAGGGATTCCAGCCCACTGATCATGGCTTCACAGCCAGGACTGTGTGGTGGGAGGCTGCGGGAGACGCGCTGCAGTGCGCGGCGCGGGATGTGAATGAACGATACGCACATTAAGGCCTGCCTGTCCGCCTCCGCTGTCACTCCCCTCCCCACCCACCGCCTCCGCCTGTCAGGGCGAAACGCTGCGCCGCAAATAGACCATCGAGCTCTCGGGCCTGTCTGTCGCTTTCTTCTGCTCCTGGCTCCGGTTCTCTCGCATGCACAAATGCACCACGTCTCTCATATTGATCAGTACGTATACCAGTGCTGGAAAGTCTCCAGTGATTATAATATGGATGAACACTGATGCATACAGAACAGGCAGAGCTGCACATGTGATGTAGATCTATAGATTCAATCTAGAGCCATTACTCCAAAAACATTCTGTTCTTTTTTGTAATGCAAATCTAGATTTTCAGGGGTTTTATAAATCCAAGTTTGGTTTTCCATTATTTATTTCACAGCAATCTGCTTCATTTTCATTTTTCTTATTTATATGAAACGGTTTAATTAAGAATTGAACATATTTATGACCCTGTCATTCACTCAAACACTTTTATCCAAAGAAACTTACACATTTTTTGAAAATAAGATTTGTAAGGCTCTTTTAAGCCAACAGTTTTTGTATTATAGTTTTAATTCTCCCCTAGTCTGAATAATTTTTCCGCCACCCCTGTAGTTAGACTCACAATGTCAGGGTTTACAGCGAGCAGTCAGATGATGCCCTCGCAAGAACTCTTTAAATATAGATCCATACCTACACAAAGTAGGTACAAGGGGGGGTCATGTGAGACCAAGGTTGTGGTTGGGGGGGTGCGGGGGGGAGCTGACAGAATTCTAAGCTGTCACGTTTGGCCATGTTTGCTGTGGTTGTGCACTTACTCTTATTAACACTCCCCGGGCTTTGTTCAGATGCAGCGAGCCGTTGTTTCCTCATCAAATATTCAGATGCACACACATATTCAGGGCAGCGGATGAAGCAGAGCAGCCTGCTCACTTGATACTTCGAGCGTCACTGTTAGTTAAAAGTCCTGTCTCTGCATTTGTTCTCTCAGAGACAACATCAGGGTGTTCCCAGAGCACTGATCAGGTACACAAGGCAACATTTGATCATTTTGCTGAACACACTGTGCTCCACAGGGTTTCCACTGTTTTCACATTTTCATCCCCGTTAAGTAATTCGATTTTGGAGGCCACGAGTGGTGTTTATCTTTTGTGCCAGTTCATCTAGTAGGTGTTAAAGTTAGTCTTGTACGTCCCAAGAGCAAAAATGCAAAATATGCAAAACTGAAAAAAACTAAAAGAATACAAATACCTCCGGAATAAAAAGTGTCGATATAATGTAAACAAAAACATGGGAACTCCGTAGCGGAATTAATTTGAAGTTTAGCCATCTATAGATAACGTTTTCAGGATTACCAACCCTAGCTTTAAGATATTCCACTAGATAAAGAGAAAACTCCTGGGATCAACACGAGTCATTAAGATTCATCCTCTGGAGAACTTCTGTTCCCATTTCATGGCCATCCATGTGATGCTAGAGGAAAAGTCACAAACATTATTTCAATCAGGAGAGGCTGATGAGTATAAGTAAATTAGAATGAAATTACATTTATTGTAAATAAGAGGAATAGACTTTGACACTTGGAACCCAGCAGAAAGTAGAACACCATGGAAGCAGTCCTCAGAATTAGGTGCTTCAGATATCAAGGAGACTAAACCCTGGTGGTGGTGATGAGGAATGGAGCCCCGGATGATGGGGCGTGCCAGTAAGGCTTCTGATTGGCCGGTTCAAGGGAGTTGGTCGGGTATCCAGAGTTGAGGTGGTGCAGTGTTAGAGGTGGGTCTGTCACAAGTCTGACCTGACTCCTGAATGACAACAAAGAGAGAGAGGGAGCATTTTAAAACTTTGACAGCTTACAGGTGATTGGCTCAAGGCGAGTGTGTCGGGCTGTGATTGGATGAGAGGAGAGAACGGGCTGGAGGAGCCTAGAGATAGCCGGAACTGTGCATGTGACTAATGAGGCATGTGCAACGAGACATTCCTCCTGACTGAACTTTCACTTAACGTCATTATGATTCATCCTCTGAGGAACACTAATATCTTTACGGTATTTCATGGCAAACCAACTGATAGCTGCTGAGTTATCAACCTGGAGTTCGGTGCTGTACAGACCAACACAACTGCGTGAGGATTTTGTGGATGGTTGATGTGTTTCCCTTCGGCACAAACTCGTGCTCAGTCAGACACTGTGAACGTGAGTGATCAGGAAATTGGTCTTTTGGCTTAATTGATGCTTAATCTCAGTGACAAATGAAAGTGGGTGAAAGGACTGGCTCCTGACAGTGTGATCCGTATCACCCACACTACGCCGGCCCAGGTCAGCCATATTTTAGCCAGCTTCGGAGGCCTGGAGCCGGGCCAAGCGCTAATGGCATTGGGTCGAGGAGTGGAACTTCCCCTGCTTTATCATTGGGCCCTTAACTCTCTCAGCTCAATTAACAACTGTGTCTTCTTCTGCTGTCTTACTTCTTGTCCGCATCTTATTATTAACAGCAGCCCCGCCCCCTTCTGTCCTCCCCACACTTTCACCTGTTCACCGTTTGTTTGGGTGTAAAAGTGACGGGGCTGGATATGTTTTTATTTTGTTCATGATTGATCTCATTTTGTTGTAAAGTTGTGTTTTATGAAATTGCTTTAATTTCTCTGGATTTATTAATCCATGACAGACGTCTGCTAAAGTGGCAGCTATTACTCTTTCATTAGGGCTTATCATTATTACCCAAATTACATTTTCCTTATAGATATTTTTTACAGCTATCTGTCAAAGCACATAAAGTTTTAAATATTAATCCATCATCACAGAAAATTTGGAAATGTTATGGTTATGCTGGTTATGGGGAATTTTGGCATTTGACAGCAGTCTCACTTTTAAACACTATTTGGAGCAACCTGCGAATAAGCTAAAGAAGGAAATTGTTTCTGACATCAGAATTATGTACATTTGTGTCGTAAGCACCGGACCAAACAACCATTATGTGTACTTACCTCTGGCAACATCCGTTGTTGTCATGCTGCTTGACTCGAGGGTAACTGGACTTGGTTCTGGATAAATGATGATGGAAGACAGTTGTTATCGAGGTCACTGGTGTCACTTGGTTGGACACTTTGCTTATTAGCGCTCCTTGCTACCGGCTGTCGTGAGAGTCAGTAATGAGCCAAGTGTAATAAAGGGCGTTGATAACAACCCCACGAGGAAACGTCTTGGATTTCAACCAACTCCAACTTTTCAACTCTTCATCTTTTTCATGATGTCTGTGATCGTCTCTGATGCTGTTTGTGCTTTTTTTTGCTTCTTTCTCTCTGCTGTTATCTGCAAAGTGCAAAGTGATTTGATCTCAATGAGATATCTTGATTTAAAAAAAGGTAAAAGTGTATTGTATAGGTTAATTGGAGACACTAAGTTGTCCATAGGTGTGAATGTGAGTGTGAATGGTTGTTTTCTCTGTGTGTCGGCCCTGCGATACGTTGGCGACCGGTGCAGGACGTACCCTCCCTCTCTCCCAAAGGATAAGCAGTATAGACAATGGATGGATGCAGGGATTAATGGATGGATGAATAGTAGTGTAGCCTCCTCCTCACTACAAGCAACAAAACTTTCCAAGCAAATATTCAAATAGAACAAATAGGAAATTAAAACTATAGTTACTTTTATGCACATACATGTGTACAATACACGTAATGAGTGTAATACAAGTTAGAGATATGTAATGTTGCATTTACAGCTGCAACAAATCTGGGAACCCTCTTGATGCTTTAAAGTGTTTAATTGTAGAATTGCATTGTTGCTGTGAGTGACCTTTACATCAGTAGAGGGTCTGGGAGAAAAGTTCGAAGTGTGTTTGTAAGTGAAGCAAACACCATGATGGATGTGCAGAGTAACCTCAGGCCCAGATGAGCAGTGTGAGCAGTGATTAGCCGAGCTGCCCTCCCTCCGCAGACAGTGATGCATCGCCGTCATTTACCAGAATGCAGGAAAGCAGAGCAATTTGAGATGCATCACAGCTAACCCCTGCTAGCAGCCCCCACCACCAGCATCATCGCGCTGCTCGCTGCACACCCCCCCCCCCCCACCCCCCCACGCCTCACCCACTCACCCTCTCCCCCGCCCCTCCCTTCCACCCCCACCCTGAGCTAAAAATAGCCCGTCCTCTCTCATCACCCAGCCATCACGTCGGGGCCGCGTTCACTCTCATTTGCCGCCCACGCTTCTCTTTTTTTATGTTGTGATGTTTTGACAGTGTCATATGATCATATTAGCTGTGGATGAACAGGTTTGGTATCCATCAAGGGAAGAGGACTCCCAGCTACTTTCACAGATAATAAGCAGAAAGCAAGGGGGGTGTTCTTATAATATGTTGTTCCCTGTTGTATTCTATTCTCTAGAAGTCCTGCCTTTATCTCTTGTTTTACTCAGACTAGATTGAGGAAGGAAATTTGTTTCGCAACATGACTTCTGTACCATGCGGTATTTATAAGTGGGACATTTCGGACAGCATGTACTTTCACAGTGTTAGCTCCTATGCTCTGAATTCATGTCTCTGTGCATGCCCGGTAAAGAAAAACATTAGCAGCTGCTCATTGAATCTCCTCACGGCCGTCTTTCATTCACAGGAGGAACCATCGCTGGAGATGGGCTGCAGGTCGGATACAACAACACACGTCGGTGGCTTCAGAAAACAAATGAAAACCATTTTCTGTCAGCTGACCAGTCGTGGAAGAAGTATTCAAATCCCACGTAAGTAAAAGTACAAAGCAGAAATACTCAATTTCCAGTAAAAGTCATTCAAATTCATACATAAGTATTATCAACAAAATAAACTTAAAGTATCACAAGTAAAAGTAGTTATCCTGCAGTGAATTTGTCCTGTGACTGAATATATAATAATCACAGGAAACTATGTAATTTATATCTGAAGCATTAGATTGTTTTTGCGTGAATGCTTCAGCAGCATTACACCGTTGCTAGCTGCTGGAGAAGTAAATATTGGTTCTCTACCTCAGGTCTGTCCTCGGTCCTCTGTCACAAGTTAAATCTCCAGTGGGATCATTTGTTTATTTCACAATTTAAAATTTGGGGACGAGCCCCTTGATATTAATCATTTTGTTTTCACCGGTTGACGTCAGGCGCACAAATATGGAATTAAAAAATAAACAGTTGTAATGGTAACTAAATGACACAATCAAATGACACAAAATAATCAATAATATGACTTACATACTGTATAGGGGCTATAACACAATCCGCAACCACACATCAGAATCATCTTCATGTCAAGAGTACTGAGTCGACCTATACACTCAAGATGAGGATAAATACAGTCAAAAAACAAGAACAAGTGAATTTGAGGTAAACAAGTAAATAGGCCCTGTAGACATGAAAAGAAGGAATGATATACATGTGTTAGGAAAGCTGTTCTATCTATCTATCTATCTATCTATCTATCTATCTATCTATCTATCTATCTATCTATCTATCTATCTATCTTTCTACTTTTCAGAGTAGAAACAAACAAAGAAATAAAAAGCTTAGAAACAGTGGTGTCAGACCTTTTTGGTTAAACAAATCGGACTAACTGGGGATTGGGGAACTCTGTCATGTTTCAGACGTCTAGGATCTCTAAACATTTCCCTTCTAAACGTTTCTTTTTTTTATTGGTTTCAGGGGACAATATATAAATACACACACAGGTAGAAAAAAGACAGGAAAAGGGATTTCGAGCAACATATACCATCATTTTATCACATGGTTTCATTTAAATAGCCCAGAAACCTCCTCAATTGGTCAAATGGGTTAATATTCAACAAAGACAGCAAAGATTAGAGGATAGTCCCTAAAATAAATCCAAACTTTGTGTAACAGAACAGTGATTTTTCTTCATTCCTCTGCTGTTACTCATCTCATAAGGTTTATCTCGTGACAATTGTGGGGACTGACTTATAGATTGGGAACCAGTGGACAAAAAAAATGAAACCATTTACAAGAGTCAAAACACGGTCAGCAGCTACAGCAGTAAGATGCTGTTTCCACTCTGCTACAGCAGTATTAATGATCTAATAATGTATCAGTCACAGGGGGCAATTTACATACACTTTGCTTATAATACTGGCATTTTTATTCAAGCTGGAATTTAAATAAATGACTTGTTATAGGGTATTTTTAAATTGTTGTATTGGTTCAAAATAAATGAAAAGCATTGGTGGGGTGATGCATTCTCTGTGCATGTGCTACATACACAGAGTCACGCAATGCAAACTTTTTCATATTGCAAATAATGTTATTTTTTGATCTATACAAGCTTTAGGCGGTGTCTGTGGTTCTATAGGATGCAGAGACACCTCATAAAATTAATTTATGAACTATGCGTGACGTCATTTTCTGACTTCTCTCTGACTTCTTCGTGACGTCACTTAACACATGTCATCATATGATGGAGAATGATTTTCTGATCAATATACGCTTTAGATTGTCTCTCTGGCCGTATTACTTGCAGAGGTATCTTATTTCTGTTGACCTTTACTTTTGACTAATTGACCCCCACACACACACACACACACACACACACACACACACACACACACACACACACACACACACACACACACACACACACACTGAAGCTCTAAGCAAATGACCATCAGCGCCACTGCAAGAAACCACATTCAGCGGCTGAAAAAGAACTTCCTTGTCGCACCTTTAAATAAAGTACTTGAAGAGCCAACGTGTTATTTTCCACCACTGCAGCTGAGAGTATTTCGAGCCATGTCACATCACTATCTGGTCTAACGGTGAAATGGAAACTGGGCTGAAGTGAAATATGAATACAATAATCCACCGGGTATTGAAACATCCACACAGCTGCCAGTGTGACGTCCTGACAAATACCATCAGTAACGTCACGGGAGGCGACGTACAGGAACCTGCAGCCCAGGCCCATGTTTGATACGTGCAGGATGAGTAACAGGAGTGTCTGGTGAGGAAAGATGTGTCTGACAAGATCGCAAATTAACAGCCATAATAGCAGCAGATGTTCACGTGTTGTGGGACTGTGGTGTTTCGAGAACAGGGGCTGATTCTGTTAGTGTGGGCTCTGCTGATGCTCAGATAAAGTGTGTGTGTGTGTGTGTGTGTGTGTGTGTGTGTGTGTGTGTGTGTGTGTGTGTGTGTGTGTGTGTGTGTGTGTGTGTGTGTGTGTGTGTGTGTGTGTGTGTGTGTGTGTGTGTGTGTGTGTGTGTGTGCTGGGCGGAGTACCCATCAACAAGACATTTCATTCGTACATCCCTGCAGCTCGCAGATAAAACCAGAGGCTGAGAGTGAGGAGAGCGATGAACCGTGGGGCTGCTGCTGCTGCTGCACAAATCTTGGGAGCTCATTCTCATTCTGAGCCTCACTCCATGCTCATTGGTACAGCAGTCAATTTAAATGGGGGTGTACGTTTGCCTTTTGTGCCGCGCCTTACAGTAAACGTCTTGAGGTTCACCCGAGCGATCGCTCAGTTCTCGCGCTGTTTGGAAATGTCCTTAAAGACGAACCAGCAGCTTCAACGCCTCATATAGAAAATGTCTGGCGGCCGCTGGGATATTTTTAACCACAAACCCACTGAGACGTGTCGGCTGGATGTAATTAAAGAAACGTTTAAAAGGCCAAGACACGTTTGTCCAATGTGTTCAGGTCTCACTCAAAGGAAAAGCTCCCGTTTGTACCTGTCGCGTTTTACCGTTACATTTGATTCGTACATTTCTGAGAAATAAACATCCACTGATCTTTTGAACAAACCAGACACTTGTTAGAGATGCTCTGAGGATATTTCCAGAATCCTTAAAGGAATCATTTAACATTTCTCTCAGGGAACTAGATTGATGTCATGTCTCATATCACAAATCTGTCTATTCCTTATGTGCCAGGACACACAGTGCTTAGTTTGGCATAAAGATTTGAAACAAATGCAACCATGCCCAGGAAATTAAGTGTATATACAATTTTTTTGATATATTGAGGGTATGTTGCAAATCTACATGTTTGGCAAGTTTCAAAAGTAATGATTTCACAGATTTTAATATAACATTCACTGCATTTAGTAATATATTTTATTTGTTTTCTGCTAAAATATGAGATCCTGCAGTACAACATCCACTTGCAGTGACTGCAACACTGTAACTCTAAGGAGGTTATGTTTGCTTCTGCGTTAGTTCTTTTAAATCTGTTTGTTAGCAGGATTAGACCAAAACTACCAGTTTGGTATATGACAGGATGGTATATTTTGGTGCAGATCCAGATCAGGGTGTGGATCCAGAATTCACCTTCTTTAATGTTGCATTATTTTATCTTTTATGACATTTTTACTGATTTCTCAGAGAATAATTCAAGGATGAAACAAATCAGGCATATTAAGAGGAGCGGTATTTAATGTGCAGTTTGGTGCAGCTTGATTAAATTTAAGGAGACTATTGGGCCTTGACCTACATATGAGCTCTTATGGTTCTGTTTAGACTTAATTGGTTGAGAGATCGTGGTCTGGTTCAGCACAGTTAAAAAGTTCACGGTGACATCAGTAAGAAGATGTTTATTTACATTTAACTAAAAACCTTGATCTTTCCTTGACCTGACCTGAATGGCTTCTGTTGCCTAAACCACAGATGGGACAAACTCCAATCACCTCACCCACCTCCTGATGACTTTATTAATCTGGTGTTTCATTAGATAAAATAACATTGGCTCTTATCATGGTAATCCAGCCTGTCATTACATTTTCCATCACATCGTATTTGGCAAGAACTATTTAATAATACGTAAACATCATTTCTAGTTTGCCACTCGCAAATTACAGCTAAATTTGCGAATCATACAGTTCACTTTGATGCTGTAGCTTCATTATATCTTTTAATAAGGTAAACAGGAGAGAGAAACTGAGCTCATGTTGTAGTTGCAGATTTCACGTTGCACTCTTTGTAAGATTGCTTTTTATAAAGCACTTATTTTATATATTGTTATATTGTTTTATTGTCATATAATAACTACTATTGTTCTACAAATCGAGTAAGGAGATCATGAATCAGGACAAACAGGCCTAAAGTTATAAATGGGTTGAAAATATCAGTTTCAGCCATTTAAGTCTACAAACTGCTGCAGTATTGATGAGTAAATTTAGGTCCACTAAGGTGAGCAGCGCCCTGACTACACTCTGGAATAACTTTGTCAAGTTTACAGTTTTCCTCATTCACTGATTTGTTGGTCAAAAGGAAAAACCTAATTTGTTCACATCTGAGCAGGAGATCTTCCTGTGGGGAGCTCAGAGATAAGAAAAACAGGCCCGTCGTTTAAAAACACATTTGAATTGAGGTGTGAATGGTTTGTGACACCAAATGGTTTGTACTTGTTGAATGTGCAGAAGGTAAATCTTGATTTTGTGCCTTTTTGTTGGATGCCAAAGTTTCTCTGGTTCCAGCTTCAGGATGGTAAAACAAACGTCTTTGGCTTCTTGATGGTATTTAGGTGTAGACCAAATAATAAATGGTGATATCAGTGTTAATCAACACTGAAAATAGTTCCTGGTCACATTTCAGTTTTAGAACCATTTGAAAAGATGAGAACTGTATTTAAAATTTTGATCACAGCTTCCTCAAGATGTTTGATGCAAATGAGACAATGCTGCAGCAATAATTTGATTCCCTGATTAACAGAAAATCTGATTCTGGATCAGTGTTGTTAAGAGAAAGATGTACACCGAAACGAAAAGGCAATCAATCTGATGGGCTGCACCCTGAGCTCGCTGCATCACAACAAACCCCACCAATCGGGCTTCAGCCTCATGCGTCTCCATGGTAACAGAGCTTCCTCGGTCCCAGGGAGGTGGAGACAGCGAGGAGGGGGAGGCAAGGGAAAACGAGAAGAGAGGTGGATGGGGAAGAGAAGAGGGGAGAAGAGGGGAAGAGAAGGAGGAGGAGGAGAGAGAGAGAGAGAGAGAGAGAGAATCGATACCTTCTCTTATTTCACTGTGAGAGGCTTCTTTCCCAATTTGAGGTGGGGAGTGGGGGGGGGTCGAGCCAGTGTGGTTGGGCTGACCGCAGACGGCAGACGGCAGACGAAGGCGTGGAGAACGGGGACGGGGGTGGAAGGATGCCTTGGCCGGGAGTCTCTGTGGGACCTGGATCTGCCACGGCCCTGAAGCCTCCGCTCAGTGGACGGGCTGGGGAGCTGTGTTCAGCTGGCTCCTGCCTCCGCGAGGTAAACATCTGATTTCTTCCACTTGAAGCGAGTCACTGCGTTGAAGCATTCCGAACTGTGAACCTCCTCCAATATCCACACTCTCCAACTGATGCGCTGTCATGAAAACACAAGTAAATTAGCTGATGGCAACATGGACGCCTGCCTGTTGGACTGTGGAGCACATTGGAGCAGACTGATGGTGGTGGCAGAGAGGGAGGAAGACACAGGGGACCTGCAGGTGGCTTCTCTCTGAGGTGTGTAATTTGTTCTGCATGGACGGTGTGAATGTGACGAGCTCCGTGTGCCATCTATTTGTCAGGGGCAGCGCGAGTGCTTTGTTGATGTGCTGCTGCAGCGATGCTCCCACCTTGTGTGCAACACATGCTTAATGGTCATGTTGGGAGGTTGTGACGTGCCCGCGGGTTCAGTGTGTTGCTGAGGAGTGTGTGCTGAAGGAAGGAAGGAAGCTGTGAAAATCAATCACTGTACGAGGTGATGCTTGGCACAGAAAAGAGATCAAAGAGATTAAATCTGAAGCTCTTTTGCTATTTTATTACTTTAAGTTGTTATTTTGTGCAGCAGATGCTCACTGTGGCATATTTAAAGCTACGTTGCTCTTCCAGCTAATTTGAATGGGAATCGCAGTACGCAACAAGAACGCACACCACAGTGCTTGTCTCTCGGGGGGTTTCTTGAAATCTGGAGGAACTGTACTCGCTGCCTGTGCAGACTCCATCGAATTCGAATTCCTTGTCGTTTATTCATGGAATAACACTGTGGTGTGTTTTAAATCCGTTTGTGTTGTTATTATCAGAAGCAGAGACCAATCTCATCAGGGGATCTCGTTAGCGCAGCACGACTCATGTAGCTCCTCTCACTGCTGAGGAGTCAGAGCAGATTTATCCCGGTGCATCAGACAGTGATGTGTCTGTATCAGATTACACTGTGACATACACTGTACATATGGTTGGGTTGCCTCCTCCTCCCGTGTGTCCTCGTGATTATGATAATTCACTGGCATTCTGCCAATATGTTGTCAGGAATTTAAAGTAGCTTGGTTGCCATGAATTAAACATGACTGTCACACATTAAACGAGGATTGATAAAGCCCCACATGTAGACAGCTCTCAGAGTGACGTCATTGTGAGGTGTGCACACACGCAAAGACAACACAGCGAGCCCAAATGACTGCGAGCTAATGAGGAGATCAACAAGAGGAGCTGTTTCTGAGCCTTCAATCCACAAGTCACCCCGACATCAGGTGGAAATAATGTTTAACATCTTCAAAATAAAAATCTCTTTCATTTCAGAGTGCAGAATGCTATAGTGATTTGGTCAAAGCCATTTTTAAAAGCAAACATTTCTTTTTTTGCGAACGTTAACTTTTGTTGACATTACTTTTTGTAAGGCAAAATACTTTTTTCATGCCAACAATTTTTTTTAGGCTAGTGTTAGTTAATCTCATGCTAACATTACTTTCATAATGCTTATCTTAATTTTTATTTTTAACATTACTGCTTTTTTAAGGCTAATGATCTTGTTTATGCAAAAATAATTTTTACTATTAATATGTTATTCCTAATGCTAATATTGCTTTCTTTAATTCTAATGTTATTTTAAATGCTAATATTAGGCTACTGTTTTTTGTAGGCTAACACTAATTTGCTTTACGCGTCTTTTTTAATGCTAACATTACTTTATCTAATACTAATATTATTATTACTTTTTAAAGACTAACTTTAACTGTCTTTATGCTAAACTTATTTTCTAATGTTGTTTTTTAATCCCAACATTGCTTTATTCAAAGCAAATGTTATTTTTGAATGCTAACATGACGGATTAACTAATAACATACATTTTCTTTCATTCTAACATCAGCATCCAGATGGTTTTGAACAAAATATTTGTGATACACTTCACCAGGCTACTTCTTTCTACTTAGTAGCAAAGAGCAGACAGACAGCTAGAGAGTCACCGGTGAACATAATGGAGCATTTACATATAGATATTTCCATATTTTGTTGAGGCCAAAAACTATTTTAAAACTAGACACCATAGAGGCAGACTCATCAGGTGGACACAAAAAAATACTAAGGAATAGTGTTGCTCACGATGTGCTGGATGTGTAAATGAACAGTTTACAGCTAAAAGTGTTTTAGCGTTTAATTTGTCATGTGCAAGTTAACACAGGGTCAACAGTACAGTGAAAGGAGTTGGACGAGAATAAACAGGTCAGCTCAGCAGTGCAATAGTTAAATTAAAATAAAGAGCTTAATATAAAAAAAATGTAAAATACAATACTAAAACTTAATACATTCAAAGGTGCAGTTTGACATTCTTTGCAAATGTGTAAACTACTTGAACTTTATGGAGTGTGTGTAAGTGAACTGACTCTGGGCTCTGGTCGGTGCAGCCATCTCACAGCACAACCGGAAGTTCCACAATCGTATATAACTTGACATTCAGGCTGGAACATTCGCAGCCTGTCTCCATGGTTTGAGTTTAATTTGAATGGCTGGCCCCAGTGTTGTCGGGGGGGGGGTTGAGCAGGAAGTCGGCCCTGGGGAACAAGCTGCTGGCAGGCGGTGCTGAGTTTAATGGACCAGCGCGGCCTCGCTTGGAGTCGATTGCCTCTGTGGCAAATTTGGTGCAATTCAGCGGTAAGCTTCCTCATTCTGCCATCTCACAGCACTCGGAGAGAGGGCAGCTGGCAGCCAGTCACTCTGTCAGTGGTGGAGATAAGACATTTACTCTCTCTTTGGGATGATGCAAACACTGACTGCGAGTTTTAGTCGTGAGTGCAATTAGGACGTTTTGTTTTTTTAACCAGGAATCTCTATGGGATTGTTTAAAATGTCCCTGTGGCGGCATGAAGACAATCTTCTGTTGGATTTTTGTTGGTAATTGTTCAAATGGTTCACGCCATCACTTCCATTTGAGACACTTAGCAGCAACTTAGCCTAATGCTGCAATATGAGGGTCAAACTTCATCAGTTTATCTGTTTAGGGTGGATGGAGGTACACAGGGCAGGATGGGAATTATGTACGTGCTGTGGTTCGGTATCGCAAGGGATCTTCGTTTAGGTTTGAACTCAGCAGTGGACACTCCCAAAGTAATTGGAGGGAACGGAGCCATATCTAAGGCCCCGAGAGAGAGAAACAATATTGAAGGATGCTGTGAAGCTGAAAATCATTACATCACATCTTGATAAAGTACTCCCTGTTATTCTGAATTTCTTTTTTTTTATTGAAGCCTGTGGTTGTGTGCCAGGAGTTTAATGTTCTAGTCACAGGACAAAGTGTTCAGCCAAATTGTAAGTACTGAAATAAAACCTGTGGTGTTACTGTATGTTTCCGCTGGACTTACGTTACTAGAATACACACACATGATCCATCGTTAATGTAAAAGTATTTATTGCTTTAATCTGTTTTCATTCATTTAAATGCTAATATATTAATAATGTGCAGCCCCGACCCAAAAGACATATTTAAGAAACGTATTTCAATTTTATTATCTTTGCCTTTATTAGAAGTGCTGTGCAAGAAAAATACCCACAATGCCCACGTGGCTGAAAACGTGCTTCTCTATAAATCCTAATATCTCATTACTGCCTTCAAAATAACTACCAGCACATTAGTCGACTTGTGTCACCTCATTTGAATGGGTGTCATATTTGTTGCAGCCAGTAAAAAGAAAAATATTGGCATTTCTGCTTAAAAATGATTGATCCATCATTGCCCATTGAGTTTCTGTCAATCGACTAATCAATTAATTGACTAATCATTGCATTCTCCCTGCACACCAGTTGTCCTCTTCAGTTCTCTCAGTGAATGCAGGCTGCTGTTTCTGATGTGCTGACTCATTGCCCACTTTGCTGATGCAGGCAAATAGAAAAGCTCCGTCTTCATGCGCTCCGTCTGTCTATGTGTCACTTTTCATCCGTCTCTGTTCAACAGTTGGTTTTATTCCTGCATTTCTATTTATGGCAGTTATTTTGCAGGTAAGGGACTTGTCACAGGATTCAATGACTCCACTGAATTGATCTCTCTGCTGTGATGGTAACAGACCACTACCCCCTCCTCTGCTTATCTGAGTTACCGTAGCCTTTGGATGTAAGCCAGGAAGCAGGGAGGAAAATAGAGTGACATGTACATGGATACCCATTTTATATTTTCACCAATAAGAATTTAAAATATCCAAAGTATACAATCATGAAGAAAGGCTGTAACACCTTAGTCCAGGACTTGGATTTGTGCGTGACGTGAGTCCAGATTTTCCTGACTGGACTTTTGCACTGATGACTCGGACTCAGGAAATCAGAACTCGACTCAGACTTGACTCTACTTTGGTGTCTCAGACTTGAACTCGAGACTCAACTCGGACTGAAAGTTTATTAACTTAACTACTTAAGGAAGATAACAAAAACTACACAACTTCAGCCGCCAGTCCTAAACAAAACGTTTCATAATAGACAGATTCAATTTAGTCTTATAGCAAAATGCAATTCTCCATACTTTGCTTTTTAGATTGTTTTCCCAGTCAAACAGTTTGTACATTGTGTATGCTGCGTACGTTGTGTTTACACCAAATAGAAATATACCAAAATAATCAACCCCTACATGTTTAACTTGTGCGAATATAGTCACTAACAGTATGGGTAGACATACTGATATTGTAGTGTAGATTGATATAGATGTAATAAACTGTAGTTAAATATTTTTAACAAATCTAATGAAGCTTTGTTGTGTTTGTGTTTGTTTGCAGTCTGTCTTCACTGTCACACTCTGCATCATGACCTCCGAGGTTCATCTGCTAGACAGCTTGACCAAACATGCATAACCTAATCATGCACAGATGGACAGACTGTGGGACGCACGCATGCACGCGCACATGCACACGCACATGCACACGCACACACACACGCACCTTTTGACATCTCTGCTCCTCCTCGTCCCTGCCTCGTGTTAAAACAGCATCAGATTTACTCTCCGTCTTAATCTGTGTAAGATTAAGTAGCGGTTGTCATGTGACCCTCCCAGACTCATCCCTGTGTGCTTGATGCTGTGTTTGTGACGCTTGTTTCAGAAGGAGGCCAACAGCACAACGGCCTTGCTAACATCAGGCTTGCTCACTACTATTTGGAGGGATAGGTGTTGCTGTTGTCAGAAAATACGGCTGTGTTGTTTCTTTATGGGAGCGGGCACGTCATCCCATTTAAAACTGTTTTTTTTTATGGACTCAGAGGGAGAGCAGAGAAAGGAAATGTATATAAATAAGATGTTTTTGCTTGAAACTTAAACTATAGGTAAAAACATAAAGATAAGAGTCTACAACAGAACTCGATTTTGGATTCCATTCGAATATAAAAGAACAGTGTTTTGACAATTTTTTTCTTGTTTTATTTAAAAAAAATTTGAGTTTAAAGAAGCTATTATCAATATATTAAAAATAAGAATGCATCAAACAACAATTTGAAATCAATATGAGGATGTACATGGCATCACTCGCAGTGATGATATTTACAGAGACCTAAATATTCAGCTCCTTTCGGTTTCTTCAGAGCTTTAAAGTGAATTTCCCATCAATGTTTACCTGAACCACAGCTTTACTCCTGAAGTTCACGCTCACTGCTCTCGTTGAGTCATTGTTGGTGCAGCAGACATCAACTCTCAAATTTAGCAGAGAGGGAGTATTGGACTTAAATTCCTCAGGTGGACACAAATATGGCTCCAAATGGTAATGTGTTGCTCTGTAACTGCCGGATGTGTCAATGAACAGTTTAGGGTTGAAAGATTATGGCGTGTCAATGTTTGTTCTGCACACAAGGGGCAAAATAAAATATCATATATGTTGTGTCTTACAGTTAAAGCCGTAAAGCTGGCATCAAATAAATGTAGTGGAGGTATTTCCAGTTAATGTGGAATTGCCTCGATACTATACGTGAGCAAGAGTACCGAATATAAGTACTTTCTACTAAAGCAGTGCTGGATATAAGGCTGCGTCTTCGGTGTGTATAGACTGGGTTGGGATTTAGGTTGCTGGGGGATTTCAGGGATGTTGCGAGGTCAGTGGATTACCTTGTAACAGATCTGCAGGAGGGCTGGCTTGGAGGACACACACATGATGTGTTGGCTTGTGTACGGAGGTGGGGTGGGGGTTTAATCCTTGAGACAAACGTGGTAACTCCTTCTTTGGTTTCGCGAGTGACCGTGGAAGCTCAAATCTTTCTTTTCCTCCTCCCTCAGGTTTGAATAACGATGACTCCCATCCTCGCTGTTTGAACATGCTGCTCGGGTAGTGAAGGCGACTGCGAGGAGCGTCTACCCAATTAAACTCCCCTCACACACACACGCACACAAGCACAACCATGCTGATCAAGGAGTATCGTATCCCCATGCCGATGAGTGTGGAGGAGTACCGCATCGCTCAGCTCTACATGATCCAGGTGAGTGTGATCCAGCTTCATTATCAAACTTCTCATATTGTATTTCTGTTCTTTTTCACTTGGACATGTCAGTGGTACAGTTTGCACCAGACTCTACTACAGCCTGGCAACAGTCACTACAACAGACACTGACTCAATCACTAACAATACCTTTTTAAGTGCACCAAGAAAACTCTATAAATAACTTCACAGTGTGAAGAGTTTCTGTCCAACTTTGTTAATCAGTAATTATAAAATAAATGTTTAACAAAGCAGGCCTCACTTATGAGTGTTCACAGGAGGAATTACAGATTGCATTAATAATGTTTTACACGACAGTGTGTTATAAATGTTTAATAAATGTTTATA
Organism: Hippoglossus hippoglossus; assembly: GCF_009819705.1. Lineage (NCBI taxonomy): Eukaryota > Metazoa > Chordata > Actinopteri > Pleuronectiformes > Pleuronectidae > Hippoglossus > Hippoglossus hippoglossus. The sequence goes on from NC_047162.1 coordinate 3,061,153, forward strand.
CACTGCTCATTAATCCTGAATAGAGGGACTTAAAGAGAAATATTGCCAAACTGCCTCATTTATTCCCCCACATAGATTAAAACCATTCACTGACGACAAGGAAGTCGTGTCTGAAAAGCAAAATGTCTTTGTCACCAATATGAGAGAGCGGATCACTGATATCATTTTAACAACATAGCCTGAAAAACTTGCACCTCGTATATATGTTGTATTTACTGTGACCCAGAACTTGACAACAACATTACAAACAGCAGAATGATATTGCTGTGTATCTGTCTTGTGTGTGTCAAAAATGTATTTGTCATTTTTTGTTGTTGTTGCAGACTTTTCTTAATGTCTATCTGTTTACTGGGGAATGTGGGAGATGTATTCTTTTCTGTACAGCAACAATAATCGGTTGTTCTGTTGCTGTGTCCTTGAGGAAGAGATTAGTACATCAAAAAACCCATATTTTTTAATGTGTTTATAGTGTCTTAAATTTAAGGGTCTGATGAAAGAAGTCAGTGTGAGTCTGGTTAATGGTAAAGTGCATGGATGCTGGAGACTGTTTTTCTGAGTCATTGGATGATGTGGGTCATGTGCTGATGTGAGTCTGTAGTTCAGGCTTGTGTGTGAGGGTGGAGGAGGTCAGGAGTTTAAGGTGTCATCGTGCACCTGAACAGGCGCAGTGGAGAACATGGCTCAAGGGTCACGGGGGCAGTGTTGTTCTGCAGACCCGATGTTGCTCCATACGTCTGAGGACTGTGTTTCATTTTACAATTTTTTGCTATATATATATATATATATATATTCGGGCTGCACCTTGACGGTTGCCACCCACCAATAAACCAAACAAAGAAGAAGAAAAAGTACCGTCATAGTTATGGTTTATTATGTTGTTATATGCAAATAAACATACCTTATGCAGTGCTGTGGAAGAGTTTGAAAGATTTTAGTTTGAGGAATTAAAATTGTTTTTATCCCATGAATATATATTTTACAAAAGACTAACTTACTCAAAAGATACTTTTTGGAATTGAAGAACCCCTATCTCTTTCAAATACACACACACACACGCACACACACACACACACACGCACACACACACACACACACTGTTGCTGGACCCCTCCTCCTGCTCAGCGTCACAACTGAGAGCCAGGTTGCCAAGGAAACCGGTGACATCAGCTGCAGCATGGCAGGAGCTGCCATCATTTGTTTGTGATATGGAACGAGAGAGAGAGAGAGAGAGATTGAAAGAAAAGGAGCGTCGGAGAGAGAGAGAGAGTGAGAGAGAGAGCGAGAGGAGAAAGACGTGATGGTGCAGTCGGCATTACCATGACGACATTTTGTCATGGTTACAGTTTAGGCTATGCATCACTCGTGCACTGTACACGAGATGGACACAGTTACATGAAGACCTTACAGCGTTCAGGGTTTGAACTCCTTCCTCTGTTAATTCCCTTCCGATGAGATTATTGAACAGGAAAAGGTGAGACTGTTATCATGGTGACAAATCTAGCTTGGAAAGCAATATTCAAGTGCAACACAGCCTGATGATGATACATGTCATTAGATCCACGAGTCTATTCAAACAAGAACTGTGTGTCTATCCAAAGAGTGACATACATGTTCCCTCATTCACCCTCCTGCTGCAGCAAATAGTCATCAGAGCACCAATTGTGGATTAATCCGCTGCTGAAAATAGTCCCCAACAAATGTAAATAGTAGGATCCAGAAGGCCTGGGCCACACACATTCTGGGAAAGTCTGAAGTATTGAAACAGTGGCTAACACACTGTTTGGTTGATTATAACAAAAAAAATAATTAATGTCACCACCAACCAGCCGTATTCTTTAAAATGCATTATCCTTGAGGGCGTTATTTGACGCCCTCAAGTTTAAAATATTTGATTGCCTGTTTCATGACAAGTTCATTCTTCAAGCTCATTGCCATTTTTTTTTACACTGTGCCTGCAATAAATGTCAAAACACAGTGAAAGTGAAACCAGGACTTGGCAATGTGACGCAGACTGGTCGAGCTGTGACAACAACATATTTGCCTTTCAAATGTTTCCTCCACTTCCTATGACGACCGACATACCAGAGAGAAATGACAGCAACTCTTTTTTTTGGTCATGGCAGCGTGTTTTTCCTTTGTTAGCCTGTGAAAGTAAACAAACTGACTTCTTCTCTGACAGTAGCCAGACCGGCCCAATGGCTTGAGGATTGGACTGTACAATTAATTTACTCTTACAGTGGGATACCGCTTGATGCATGTGGTTGTAGTTGGAAAGTAGGTGGACCTGTGGAGGGGAGTTGTGCACCACTGGGTTATGCTAACCTTGTGGTGTCACATTAATTATTCAGGGATGGCTCGGCCCGGCAGAAATGAGACCCTCAGCAAAGGCAGAGCCATTACAATTCCACAGACGTGGTCCTCGGAGTGTCTGCCCAGCCTCGGAGCATTTCTCACATGGACCCTGTTTTCTTTCATATCTTCTGCTCATGTTTCTCTCCCTGTCAGCCACTGGAACCCTCCTCTCCCTTTGTGCAAATTGGATGAGGCTCTTTAAAAGGTTTCTTTACCCTTTTTCAGATTTCTTTATGAAATCGTAGTCCACCAAACTGTATTTGGTCAGCCACTAAACTCTATTCACATTTCATTCAAGGACTTCCATACTTTGATACGTCCTTATTTCTGTATTTTCATAGTAATTCCCTATGAACTTTCCTGAAAACAACTATGTCGTAAGGTTCTAACAGAAGGTTCTACAGAAAACAGAAGGAATTTCTTTGAACGGACATTTTGGTTTAATACCAAATAAATATCAATTCATCACACTTTACTTAATGCTTGCCTTTAGACTAGAGCTGATATGATTAGTTGATGAACAGAATAGTACTTTTATAATTATATTTTAATATTTAATATTTTTTTATGCAAAAAAATAAAATACAAATATTTGTATTCTCCTATCGATTCAACCTCTCAACCAGTGATTTATTATTTCAGCATCACTAGATCTAAAGATGAACTGACTCTGGTGGTTCCTTGCCTTCTCCTGCAGCTCCACCATGAGGTGGACATTTGTGTTTTTGTCCCTGTGAAATATCTCCAGAGAACTATTTGATAAATTGCTGTGAAAGTTTGCACAGGATGAGTTGTTATCACTTTGCTAATCAGCTCACTTTTCATCTCATCCATCATTAAGTCAAAATTGACTTTATGATAAAAATACCTGAAAAACGGATGACACGCCCATCAGTCTCAGCTGTACTTTTTGTTTAGCACATCACAGTTAATTTGATGCAACACCTATGTATAATCAACTTTAATGGCTGTCATTAATGTTTACTGTAAATTTATTTTTAATTTAACAGAAATATATTAATAACAACAACATGCCCAAGAACCAGAGATGTTCCACAACCGATACCAGCACCAGAAAAGCCCCCAATAGTCCCGAAAATGCTGGATCAGTCATCGGCCACTACTCAAATCTATGTTCTGATCTGATATCAGATCGGTACTCGATTGTGGCTGACGTGCAAAGTCCAAGTTATATATAGAAAGTATATGGACAGGAAATTGGTATCAAAACATCTCTACCATAAGAATAGCCTTGCAGACCTGCTGGCGGGGGCCTTTTAGCCTTGCTTCATATACATTAACAAGTGTGTGTGTGTGTGTGTGTGTGTGTGTGTGTGTGTGTGTGTGTGTGTGTGTGTGTGTGTGTGTGTGTGTGTGTGTGTGCACGAGACAGTTGTTTTGGAGTTGAGCAGCAGATGGGGAAGTGAAGGTAGCACTGCTCACTGCAGGACTGATGGTCTGAAGTTTACCACTTCAGGATTTTGCCTTAATAGATCGGTCTTGTTTTTTTTTGGACAGTTTGGCATGTTGGGTAAGAGAATAATTTCAACCCACCTCTGTTGCTTTCATAAACCCCATCAAAGTCCCCGGGGTATTGCTGTATAATTGACACTTGAGCTCTTTGCCTTGGGCTCTGAGATTTAATACAGAGAAGCAGCAGCAGAAGGGGCTCAGACACGAGGAGGGTAATTTTAGACCCTCAGCTCCTCACCTAAATTACATTACCTGCTAGATTACAGCAATTTTCCAGCTGTTTGCCTCCTCTGACCTTCATTACTGATAGCACCTCCCTAAAGTCTTCAGGAGAGAGAGCTCCGTGTTCAATCTCAGCTCTCGTTCTTGACCCCGCGCTCTCTCCGCTCTTGCTGTTAATAAAGATCACGATGATTTGCATTCACATCGTGCTGTTTGGTCGACCCGCAGCACTTTACAATGGAAGGAATGAAATACCTTTTCAATCATCTTTTTTACACCACGATACAGTGTCTACAGTGTAGTACCTGACAGTATTTACACTGACTGAGCAACAAGATTATAATTGAGTTGCCCATGCAAACAAAGGTTTAAGGATTTATCAATCTATTCAAATTGGAGTTCATTGGGCCGTTTATATATTGAGCAGTAGTGTTTAATATGAGTGTGACTGGCGACTGAAACCCAGTAGACACACATCTTCAACAATTATTGGCTGTTAAGTATTAACTTAAAATTTCTGATGCAGCAGACACATCTCTGAGAAAGGAAGCAATTCAAAAGGTTTATTGTACAGTTTTAAATGTGCAAACTGGTATCAGAGAGTGCTATTCAAGGTCAGAGGTCCAGGGCAGTGGTTGGGACGGAACTGACCTCCAGACAGTCCAGTGACGGTTTCGATGGAGAGCAGTACAGCAGGTTAGAGAATGCACTGGGTTTTCTCTTTTTTCCCCCTGTCCCTAGAGCTATCTGTGCCTTGAGTGAATCCTTTCAAATTTGGCTCAAATATTCACTTAGACTCACATATTAACTTAATAGAATTTGGAGGGCAAAGGTCAGGGTGACCTCACAAAACATGTTTTAGCCTGTTGAACATTATATCTAAAGTCTGCCTTTAGGGAATTTCACATTATGACCAGTTGTCACTTTGACTCAAAGATAAATTGATTTGATTTCAGTGGTCAAAGGTCACGGTGACCTCATATCTAAGAAAAGATATAGACTGAAACTGCACTGGTTGGCGTAGGCATACAACTTCAGGGTGGTAATTTTGGAAAACATGTTTTACTCATGTCCTTGTTGGGCAAATTCAACATCCTGCACAAATTTTCAAAACATTTTGAGGTCCATCATGAAGACCATAGAGTGTCCAACCTTCAAGGGAGATTAGCTTTGTTGTCCATTTCAGTGCCTTCTACCTGTGCAACCATCTGCTGTGGAGTACCACAGGGCTTCATATTAGGTCCTGTTTTATTTTTTGTATATCGTCTTCCCTTGGGGCAAATTATTAGGATGATATACTTCATCATACTGTTGTTACACAGCTGACACCTAACTGTACCTATACCACAGAGAAGTTAGGCATATCACTGAATTGTGTAGATTGAAACTGTGTGCAACCAGAAAGACAGCAGTGTATATATGCTCTGATCTAAAAGGCACCTGGTTCTTTTATTAATCTAAAATCATCATTGCTTGCTTATCGATACTTGTTACCACTCTTTCATTAATTAAACCTGTTAGCGAGAAGAAGCAAAGAAGTGAACAGATTTAACCACTGCACCGCCATTGTCTATTGTATTTCAGTTCTCTCTGGATGACGGTCAGTGATCACCTGCAGTTGGTTCAGAATCCTCACTGGTGTCATAAGGCCTCCCCTCACTGGTTGCCAGTTCATTTCGTTTTTAATTTGCTCTTAAAGCACTGCATTGACTCACACCCTGTAATATGACTTAACCCCTCATCCCCTGTTCCACCTCCAGGCCCCTCAGATCGGCTGACCAGTCACTGTTCTCCATTTGGACTATTGCAGTCGAAATCCAGGGCTGATGGGAGATTTTCCATCGTGGAGCAGTTTTCCACTCACTGTCAGACCCTCACTTTGCTCTGGCCTTGGTAGCTGTTGTTTCAGTGTGTTCTTTTGGTCCGTATCAGACCTAATCTTCACATAGCCATGTCAAATTATTCATTGTTTGAAAGCTCACAGAGAAGCTTCGTCTATTGATTCTATCTGTGCAAAGCATTTGGGGATTTTCATATCACTGCAACAGCTGTTGACACAGAGCCTTTGTGGCTCAGGCTCCAAAGTGTTTTCCACACCAAGGCACAACTACAGGCTTCATTCTCCATTTTATGTGAAAAAATGTAGATATAACTTTGCTTCAGCATATGTTAAGATTATTTTTGGCTGTATCTAAAGTTACCTCGTAAATGAGGAACAATTGTGTTTTTTCATTTGAGGAACGTTATTGGCCGGCATCTTTAAAGAGATGACTTCTTGGACTATTTTTATTTGTTTATTCTCTGTACAATGTATTTTGTTAAAAAATATTTATCCCACACTTTTATCAATCTACTTAAAGGGATGTTTGTTAGATCATGGAGGAATTTAATATTTATCACCTGCCACATTTATTAACAATATAAACCCTCCATGTTTTTGTGTACAGTGAATTACAGACGGCTACATGCAGAGCCTCTTGAGGAGATGGAGTGTGTTTATAAACTGATGCTGTAATCCCAAGATCCTGTGGAGCTACAGGCTTAATGCACAGCTCAGTCTTACGTGTTCTGTGGAGTTGAGCCATATGCTGCCTTTTATCAAAGGCTGTTAAATGCTGGGCAGAAAGGGAAATCATTGCTTTTCACTTCCTCTGTGCAGCGAATCTTAACCCAACAGTAAAAGTGAAGGGTTTGGATTATTTAAGGAAAGGAGCGGGAAATGAGAGGGTGAGTGAGCTGTGGAGGAATTATGATGATTTCAAAGAGTGAAAAATAAAATATGACTAAAAGAATTAATAGAAAAGCTCTTTTTTTCTATGTGGCAGCTTTATTTCCTCCCAGCTCATCACTCTGCCTCTGCTGCGTCGTCCACCCAGCTCCGTGATGGAAGTGGATTTTGTTAAGTTCCTCCCGAATGAGAGATGGGAGTGCTGTGTAAGGGTGGCAAGGGTTTCATTGGTTTCAAGTAGTCGCAGGAAAGACAGGAAAGGGAGGATATGTGTTGAGGGCTGAGTGTGGATAAGGCGGGAGGACACACTGCTTACTTTTCAGGTTTTGCATTAAAATGCTTCTCAACGATTAGATAAAATCCCCCCTCATAAGTTTGTCTCACTCACCTAAATATAAGAAAGTGAGAGATGAAGTAGATGGTCACATGGTTTACCTGCATGGTTCCAGTAACTATGTACATTCACTTTACTAATATTGCCGTGTTTACTGCACTGCATTTATCCGGTATACTGTAGTTACTAGTTACTTTTCAGATTAAAATTTAAATAAAATGGTTAGAATAAGCTCCACCAGCCCCAGCTAAAACATAAACATGCATGTAAATGTAATATTAATAATCATATAGTCATATATCAATAATATATTCATGGAACACAGAAGCCATTTAACTGCATAGTAATCACTTTTATGTTTAAATAACTGACCTGATCTTATCTACATACTTTTACTTAAGCAACATTTTGAATGCAGGACCTCTGTGTATTATTTACAGTGTAGTATTTTTCTACCACCACTGACAGAATACAAGACAAAGTAGTACTATCACAGGTCTGTGTTTTGCTTCCTTATAAATCTAAGCAGACCCTAAATCCCAGTCCTCTTACTCTCCTGTCCCCTTTCTGTCGCCTCACAGAAAAAGAGCCGAGAGGAGAGCTGCGGCGAGGGCAGCGGCGTGGAGATCCTGGAGAACAAGCCTTATGTGGACGGCCCCGGGGGCTCAGGCCAGTACACGCGCAAGGTCTACCACATCGGGAAACACATCCCGTCCTGGTTCTGTGCCATCCTGCCTCAAGCTGCCCTCCGAGTGGAGGAGGAGTCCTGGAACGCCTACCCCTATACACGCACCCGGTGAGACGACACTAACACTGGACCTGTGTTTATCCAACTGCCACTGGTCTTAGTTTAAAGATAAGAGCAAAAACAAATCCTGCTCTCTAACGTAAGATGGTCAGAAAGTGGCCTTAAGGTGGACAGGGGGAGCAAACAAACAATAAGCCTAAACATGGTGTTCATTTTTTTATCATTTCTCTGACACGTCTGACACACCAACAGCAAAACGTCTCTCTGCAGAATTTTGTTCCCATATGTTCTATTATTTTCTCCATATCGATATATTTATACATGATAACCAATATTACATTTTATGTTTCTTTCTTCTGGAGAAGAATTCAAACATAAATAAAATGAACCCAGTCACATCTTCACAATAGGAGTAATCTTCCTGCTCACACTTAGGCAATAGTTGGGACTTTAATTTCCCTCTGAGAAATTAAATTTGATGAATCCGAGCTGTGGTCTGAGACTCAGATGGTACGAGTTTAAGTGTAAAATGACTCAGCATGCAGATTTTAATTTGGTAAGTACCACGTTATTGCAAAATTACTCGTACTTTTTAGAAACAGACACTAAAACCCTAACCGTGTCCCCTTGGGAAAACCATTAATCCGTGTTAACACTTTTTGCATTAAGTGATTTTTAGGTATCATCTAAAGTAGAGAGACTGGCCTTTTTGTAATAAAACATTTTTAATGGTTTTCATCGTGTGGCTCCTAGATTCATAAATTTATTGAGTCAAAAAAAACCATTTGCTTATTGCAGCATATTTCTGAGTGAGCCATTTATTTATATTCAGCTGAATAATCACATATTCATTCGCTGCCCACACTGCGGCAAACTTTTGCCAGATTTCACCACTTTTTATGTGCTTCCCCCCTTGACTAAATATTCCTAAAACTTGGTCATAAATCACTTTTTTTTTCTTGATGATGGGATCACAAAAGCTATGGGAAGCCTGAATATAATCCACCCAGTAGTTTTTGACTCACTGTATAGATGTGGCGCTACATAACAAGTCAAGGAATGGTAAATGGTCTGTAATTGTATTGCAGTTTTCTAGTCTTGATGACCACTCAAGACTCTTTACTGTACAGTTTTGTCATTCACACGTTCATATACACATACAATGCGTCTATGTGCACACTTCAATCACACACTGCTGTCAGGGGCAATTTGGGGTTCAGTACCTTGCCCAAGGACCCCTCGGCACGCAGAATAGGGGAGACTGGGATCGAAACCCTGACCTTCTGGTTAGTGGATGACCTCATGAGGGAACTGTCTTTTTTGTTTTTGTCTTTTCAAACAGACTACAAGCTTTTTGTTTAATCACTTATGACATGGATGGTTTTGCTTTTTATCAACACTCATAAAATATGCTGAATAATAGACCAAATCGTCTGTATTCATCCTTCTATACATTTCAGCTCCTTAATGACATCTCTTTTTGGTTCCGCAGGTATACCTGTCCCTTTGTTGAGAAATTCTCTATCGACATTGAGACGTATTATAAACCAGATACTGGAAACCAAGGGGACATCTTCAATATGTCCTCTGCTGAAAAGAGACAGAGGACTGTAGGTAGGCAGATCATCATGCACACAGAGAACCCCCCCCCCCCCCCCCACTCCCTCCTACCATCATAAACACTTAAAGTGTCTGTCATTGTTCTGCTGGGCGGTCTTCATCTCTTCATACGCAGAATCACACATCAGATGTACACAGTGATATTTGCAGTGAAAAAAACCAGACGACCTGGTGCAGAGGGACTCAGGCTCTGGAGTAGAGGAGTTTGTGTTGAGCCTCTGAATATACAAATGGACTGAGGTGCAGGCAACATGTGCAGTTTGCTCCAGACATGTTCCCTGCAGGGAGTGATTACATAAAAGACACACAGACACACAGACACACACACACACACACGCACAACCCTCTGGAGGCAGGTGTTCAGTGAGGACGTCGTGACATCTGTCATGCTCGAACCTGCTGCTCACATCTGCTTCAGTGTTGCCTCCTAAATGATTGTGTGTCGCCTCTTAGACCCCATAGACATCGTGAAGGACTACATCGCTCCTCATGAGTACCTGGTGGAGGAAGACCCGAAACTGTACCAGTCTCTCAAGACCAAACGGGGTCCACTGTCAGAGGACTGGATCGAGGAGATCAACCAGGACCCTGGTCAGAACCCCGTCATGTGTGCCTACAAGCTCTGCAAAGTGGAGTTCAGATACTGGGGCATGCAGTCCAAGATCGAACGCTTCATACATGACGTGGGTAGGTATAGTGTGTGTGTTTGTTAGTGTGTGGTCCATGACTCATGTTGTGGGGACCTAAATCTGTTTACACACACACACACACATTATTATTGTCTTCTTTATGGGGACAAAGATTAAGTCCCCTCAACGTAAATCATTACATTTTAAGGTGAAGACATGTATTAAGGTTAGGTTAAGTGAGGTATTTTATTTAATGTGCTTTATGTAATATGTGTGATAAAAAACATTAGCAATGAAAGATGAACAACATAAAAATGCAATTACAAATTGAAATAATAGAAACTTGAATGAAGGCATTAAAACCAAAGATTGAACACCTAGAAAAAGCTGGAAATAACCCAGGAAAGTAAAGACTATCAGTGAGAAGCCAAGAATAATAAAGTTCTGTAGAACTTTGAATAAAACAATTCTGAAAGGTTAGAGATTAAATTCAAAAGGCTGTGCTAACCTTGGAAAATGGGGAATTGCTGCCAATAGGTTATCATTAAATAATCCTTAAAGTTCAGAAATAAATAGGAACAACCCCGCAGGTCAGAGATAACCCTAGAATAATAGGAATTGGGGAAAAAAGATACAAATATCAGGCATGACAATTTTAAGTCAGGATTTACCCTCGAAAACCAGGCAGGAAAAACCTTGGAAGTTTGATAATATCCCTGCAAAGCACTTAAGAACTGGACTTTTGTGATTTAGCATTACATTATAAACTTGACTCCAGTACTTTTTACTTCCAGGCTTAAATAATTGTGTCCCAGAGGAGCATTGATATTTCAGAATTAAATCTCTTTCTCATCGGATCACGTAACAGATGCTGTTGAACCTTGAAACATGGTCCCAAATGTCTCCCCACACTTTATATCCGGTGTCTGTTCAGTTGCTGATCAGTGAAATGAAACCAGTTTGTCAGATTCACAGCACATTATTCTGTTCATAACAGCATTAGAGCTTCACCTTGAGGGTGACGTCAGAGGAAAAATGGCCGCCATGTGAATATCGTCTATTTCGGACTTTTCAGGATTAAATGTGATTTCGCTGTGCGTGTGTTACTATATGAAACAGTGGGTTACTAGCAGCTCTATGAGAAATCAACACATCGTATCTCTGCGATGAGACTGAGTGATAAAAACCCCTCAGATGTGTAGCGGAGCCAGACGGGGTGAGTGTGAGGAAACAGGTGAAGACGATAGGTAAATAAAACAGTGGAGATAAATGGGTGAGAAAGTGTGGGAAGTGTTTGCGAGGCAGTAGCAGAGACAAGTGGCTGCTTCCCTGAGATAACGCGGCACTCTGGATTCACTTGCTTGCCAGCGTCGGGCTGTTTCTGTTCCGCTGCTGTGATGTGACACTGTTCATACACCCTGACAGGCCTCAGCCTCCTCGCTCACAGCTTCTCCTTCCAGACTAATGAAGCAGCAGCTGCTCTGTCTTCACTCTGTGGTCCAATCCACATGATCTCCATCTCCAACATGGGTTTTCTTCTCCTTGACGCTCCCCACTGCCACTTGAGCCTTCGAGCTTCCTTGAAACTTTTCCTTTGTTTTTATGCTCTATGCTTTCAGCTGCAGACCGCACCTCATCAAGCCTGACTCATGAATATTATCAGCTCCCAAATAAACTGTGCTGAAAGGGTCTGCGGGTTCTATAATTCAGAGGCTTTCAAGCTTTGTTAATGAGCTATTCAGCAATTTCCACTTTCATGCTTAATTTCACAATGTGGTTCTTTTACTGGATATTAATATAATGGCCTTCTCTGTTTGCTAATAGTGGCCTTTATAGCCAGGTTGGAGGTTTTAATCATGAACTGCTCGAGGGGTCCCAGGGTTTTATAAGCAGCTGGTGCTTGTTTAGTTCATCAGGAGGGAGACATTGATGAGAATTAAATCTCCTTTGACAAGGCAGAGGCAGCTTTCTCTGACATTCGATTTTTTTCTCCATTGACTTTTACGGAGCCCCCCCCGGTGACATTGGTGGAAAGAACATCATTGTGTGGCCACAAAACGTTTTTAAGGCGTGGGATGGGATGACTAAATGATGGTCACGTCTAAATATTGCATGCCTACAAGATACAAATCCGTTCAGTACTGTCAAGACAAGGGCAAGAAAGCGTCTTGGATGAGAGATGAAACGTTTCATTGAATCAAAATCACAGCCTCAATAAGGGGCTTTAGTTTGACACACACTCGCTGTGTCTCAATTCAGGGGCAGCATCCTTTGGACGGAGGGAGTGTTTGTGGGCTGGACTGAAATGAGACAGTCTGGTCTTCAGTGATCGAGGTCACAAGCTTGTCCCGCCCCCTTATTGCTGTTGCCTAGTAACAGAGCTGAAGTTTGACATGACGAGAAAGTTTTAATACCTCTTGTTTTTTTTTCAACATGTGTACTGTTCAGTTGAGTTGATGCATGATACTCAATTGTTGGACCTCTGAAAAATGGTTCGTCACTGAAGTGCAATGAATCCTGGGATAGGTTAGGCTGGAAAGGATCCACCTGTTGGAGCCTTTGTTTCCCCGGGATGAGAGGACGCATTTGTCGGCTGCTTTGAAGGAGCCTTTCGAAGTGGGACAGTCTAGTTGCGCCGCTGCAATCTGTCTTTAAATGCAGCCTCCGAAGGATGCAGCTCCTGAATTGAGACACAGCTAGTATGCACTGACTCTGAGTGAGGCCACACTGGGGTGGAAACCTTTACATCACTAATCAGTAGAAACATATAGGGCCCTATTGTTGGGGTCATCTCATCTCATTCCCACGTCTTGATCACTCGTGGCCAAACAATAATACTTCAATGTACAGAGCCTGTTGGAGATCAGCTTACTTAATTCCACTTACTATTCATTATTATGTTTTATTTGCTGACCAGCCTCCTCGTTTTGTCTGGTTGAAAAAACACCAGACTTCCCTGTTTCCCACCATAAAACCAACCTGCGCTCTTTACCTGTGAATCTCTGAGGATACATTCTGTATTCACCAGCCATGACTTCATACTTTTCAAGGTTAATCCACTTTTATGGATTTATGTCACAGGAACATGATTTGTTCCTTTTAAAATTAAATTACATGCCGATTAATCCGTGTTGCTGTCTTTCCAGGTCTGCGTAAAGTGATGGTCCGCGCCCACCGGCAGGCGTGGTGCTGGCAGGACGAGTGGTACGGCCTGACCATCGAGGACATCAGGCAGCTGGAGCTGGAGACCCAGCTGGCGTTGGCTAAGAAGATGGCCCACTACAGCCTCAGCGAGGAGGGGGGAGCGGAGCCCAATGGGTCCGCTGTCAGCCAGGACCAGCAGCAGGGAGCTGAGGCTGGGGGAGCCAGCGCAGAGGCCGAGGGAGGAGGAGGGAAGCTGGGGGAGCCACTGGAGTCACGAGGGGAGCTCACCAAGCAGTGGTCAACATCCTCTAGATCCTCCAATAGGTCATCTAAGAGAGGAGGTGAGGGGGACTCGCCTAATGCTAAGATTAATAATATTAATAATAATAATGTGTTCAGAACTGTCATATTATTTGTAGTATTTTCAACGAAAATGTGTGTTTACATAAGCAACACAAGTAATTGAACAGGATCTCTTGGTGTTTCAGGAAATCTTTACATATAGATTCTTTTTTCTAGTATTCTATATGTTTTTCATATCATAATCTTTAGGTAAGGGTCAGGTCGTCTTTATAACTTTATAATATAATATATTATATTATATTATAAATGTATTCCATTTGACCTTGTATTTATCCAGATCCAGATATAAAGTTCATCCATTTTTCCTATGTAGTGGGGAGGCCGCCCTCAGCCTTCTCATATTTGTCACTTTAACTGATGTTTCTGTTACCAATCCAGAATACAGTCCAAGAATGGCCCTTAGTAGAGGGCCTCCACCTCCACTGAGGCCCAACAGTCCTCTTAAGAAACCACAGATTTTTTGTTGGATCTACACCACATTGCAAACACTCATACACATGACAAAACATTCCTATTTTTGTCATCAAGATCCACAAATCATTCTCTGAGAAAGAAAGAGAAATGTTGAAAAACACCCTAAAAAAAATATTTCTGGATCCGCCCTCTGACCCGGATCAATTCAATTAAATTCAATTGTATTTGTATAGCGCCAAATCATAATATACAATATATCAAGGTACTTTACATAGAAGGTTGAGACCTTAAAACCCTTCCACCAAGTTTCATGCTTACCTTCGGGCCTCCTCCTCTAGGGCGAAGATAATACAATTCAATGAAAATAAGATACTATGCATCTTAAGTTTTAACATACTCACTATATAATTTGCCTTAACTTTTGCAACAAAGTTCTCACAAAATGTGTTCACGTGACCACCAGATGTAGTAATGTTTGTCTGATACATTTATGTTCCCACGAACAAAATCTCTGGAGTTTTGTATTGTTCTGTATAATATTATGAATTATCTTTACCACCTTCTCTGTAGTGGCTATTTGTCCAAAGGATGTTTCTGTCAAAATACGCTTAACAAAAATACACTGAGGCACCAGTCTAGTTGGGTTGTACTCAGGCAATTAAAGAAGTCCATTGTCCATGCTTAATTCACGGTTGGGTAGATATATATATATGTGTGTGTGTCCAATACACCATGTTGCTGTGCGGAGCGTGCGCAGTGTTTCCGTTTGGTACGGTTTGCTCCTGCTTTGGCTTGGCTGTACTTTATATTGCGTGGCTGTCCTGGTCCATTGTTTGTTGTGTCGGTGAAAGCTTGCCTTTTATAACGTGCACTGAAGAATGCACATCCACATGAAATCCACTGAATCCAACAAATGTTCCTTTTTTGTTGTTCCAAAATTCTTTGTTCAAAGGACGCTTTTTTACTTTTATGTTCCAAAGGATGTTTTTGTCAGAATAAACTGAACAAAAAGCCACTGAGGTACCAGTCTAGTTGGGTTGTACTCAGGCAATATCAATGAAGAATTCACGGTTGGGTAGATATGTTCTCCATTCAAAAACAAAGATATTCATGTTCTTCTCCTCATGCTCTGGTAAGAAAACATTTCCCTTCCCTTCTCATTAACACACCTTCTACCTTTAATGTGAATCCTACCTGGTCTGGTGCTTAGTGCCCCCTAGTGTCTAAAAATATAAATGCAAAAATAACAAATAATAATCACAATATATCAAACTAATGAAATAGCTCTTACATTGGCCGTTTAACTTTAATGTGGTTTTGAAGTAACCTGTGACCGTTGACCTGTGTTTTGTGTGTGCACAGGAAGTCCATCTCATCAGAGCATTTCAGAATGGAGGATGCAGAGCATTGCGCGGGACTCAGAGGACAGTACCGACGATGAGTTCTTTGATGCTCATGGTAAAATCCCCACTTTCTGCATGGATACATGATAAACTCAACTCTATTTTTATCATAGGTTTCAAATATGTATCTGTAAGCTAATAAATATTAACAAAATATTGAGTTAATATATATTATTTATGATTGAATGTGAACTGTGGAGGAGCTCATGGTTTTCCCCCCTAATCCCACATTGCTCTTGTTTATTCTCTTAGTGTGAATGGATGCACTGAAACATAGTGGACGTATGAGTCTGTTAAATTAATACAGGATCAATACTGTTGGTTGTTGCATTAGATTCACTAAATGAACATTTTCTTTAATTATATGACAATTGCCATTTTACAGTCCAAGATAGGACTGAGTTTAGCCATGCATGAAGTGTGAGTGTCACAACAACAGATGGGATCATTTTGGCTCTAGTAATGCTCCAAAATTGTAAAACCCCAAACTGGATTTCCTGGTCTGACTGGTGCCTGAGGCTACATGCGCCCCCCCCCACAGCCCCCTGCAGGGAGCCGCCTCCAGTCTGTCCTCAAGGATTCAAAATGCCCCATGAGGCACCCTACTCTAGAAGTAACCCACCGTTGGAAGTTGTTCAATTTAGAGTAAAACTAAAACATTTTTTTCTTGACTCTGTCCCCTTAATTGAATCCGCTCCAAAAGTTGATGGGTTCATTCTCGGCCCGTACCCCACCTTTCCACCAAGTTTCGATAAAATCTGTAGTTTTTATGTAATCCTGCTAACAGACAGTCAGCAATGAATAGTCCTTGTAACCTGTCACCTACTGACTCAGTAGAGAGATCCGTGATTACAGTGAAAGTTTCTTTGTGTATCACGCAGAGGACTTTTCTGACAATGAGGAGATGTTCGCCAAGGAGATCACCAAGTGGAGCTCCAACGACCTGATGGACAAGATAGGAACAACAGAGGCGGATGAAGCACAAGGTAGGCGGCCCTTTGTGTGTGTATGCTATTTTAAATGGAACAAGGCAAACACTGGAGCGCAGTATCAACACGTGAATGAATCGTGTTTTCACAGAAACTTTGTATCGGGAGTCGGGCGGGGAGTACGCCGTGATGAGTAATGAGGAGGCGCAGATGGAGGTACGCTTTCATCCCACACCGACACCCTTAATTAAATAGCTTGTAGATAACAACCCAGCTTTCAGTCATCTTGCCAGTGCAGTGGCATCAGGTTCCACTCTCTACTGCAGCAATTTCACCAGAGGTGGAAGATTAGGGTTTTCTCGGTTTTACACTCCCTGTGTACGTGTGTTCTCAGGAGTGTGTTTTGTCTTCTTTGTATAGTGGTGTGTCTCGAAAAGGCAAGAACTTCAGTCCATCAGGTTTCCCCGAAGGCTGAATGTGAGTCACTGTAGCCAGTGAGAGGACGTGTTGTATAGATTCCTCCTAAATTAGAAATAGCATTAGAAATAGTGCTTGGAGTATAGAAAAGGTTTTAAGAATAGATTAAAGAATTTGTTTCTTTGTATATTCAAAGAGAACATTTGAATCGAAAGAGTTAAGCCCTCTTTAACAGTGAAATGTTTTGATGGATTAATTATTAAGCTTTGGAGGAGCTGTAAGGCTGATTCTGTTACTGCTGTGTGTCTTTGTGCTAAGCTAAGCTAACTGTCTTCTAGCTGTGTCTGTGCTCTATTAACATCTAACTTTGCAGGAAAGTTAAACTTATCCTTAAACTCTGTTATAAGTTAAATGTATTGCCTCGTAAATATTCATAATTTCAGCAGTAAAGACTAGGATGCATTAAAGGGACATTCTGGTAATTTATTATTGCACTTTCATAAATCTGGGAGACACATGAAAAACAGAATTAATGCTCTGAGTCTGGGATATTCAAACTTTTAGCGTTTTATCAAACTTGAGTAACTTACTTTTGTTAGGAGCCACATTCAAGACATCAAACACAAAGTCCGTTCAATTGCTGTTCCAGAGCTTTCGATCACATCACCCTACATTCCTCGACGTGGTGACAGAAAGGACATAGAGCTTAAAAGTTCATCCCTGACCTTGGAAGCTGCATTTGCTAAAACAGTCTCACCACAAAGTCCATCTAGTAGCTATTCTGTAGTTTTGAACCATTTTATACCATTTTCCACCAATTTATAATCTCAAATAGTTGATTTTTTTATCATGTCGGATGAAGGATTTTCTTCAGCTCTCTTCTTTCTTATTGCTTCATCTGATTAAAGTGTCAGAAAATAGTAAAAAATACCAGTTTCCCAAAGGTTCGACTTCTGAGTGTTTTACCTTGTCCAACCAAAAGAGAAAAGCAGTAAATCACATTTTAGAGGCTGAATGTTTTTGCTCCCTGAATGACCTCAGTGATTGTTGATTGTCTAACTGTTTTAGCAGTAGTTCTTTCCCCTGCATGTCGCTCACTCCCCTCCGTGCTCCTCCTGTATTCTCCCACTCCCTCTTAACCTACTTTCCATTTGTTTTCTCCACGGTTTTCCCGTCTCTGTGTCTCCTGTCGTCTTACTTTCAGGATTGTTCGTCTCAGCAGTGTCTGCAGCCGTCCAAAATCCATGTCCTCATTCTGGTCCTGCACGGAGGAAACATCCTGGACACTGGCTCTGGTACAGCGCCAACAAAGTCCTATATCACTGTTAATAACAGTTTTGCTTTAGACATGCTAAAATGATGAATTTAAACTCTGTAACTTTAACTCACTGTACTTAAATCCCAAATATATTCAGAATCAGAAACTATTGATCTATAATCTGTAGAAAAAATGTCCTTACTGCTCCAAGTGGGTCCGGTCTCAGTCTTCAACTATTATCCTCTTCATTTTCAATAGTGCAGTTAATAAATAATAGTGAAAAACTTTGAAAAAACACAAGTGACATAGACATTTTATTAACAGTCAAAAACACCAAAAAACTGACTTCACAGTCGCAAAAGAGAGATTATAAAAATTGGTAGGATTCATTTTCTGTTAAATGAGTAATTGATGAACTATTAATTGTTTTATAATTATTCAGGACCTTTTTAATGTGTAAACCTGATGGTTTACATGACAGATAACAGTATGGTAATGGTAAAACATTTATGCACACATTTGTTTTTTTTCTATGTCATTTATTTGTATTAAATTTATTACAAATCTATCTTATTAAATATCAGTTCATTTGACCTCATTGGGCCTCGTAAACTATTCTAAATGAAACCATCAAGTTTTTTGACAAATGAATTCTTGAAACAAAGAATAATGTTCCTTTCTTTTTAAGGGCCACATGTTTTGGGATTCACTGAGCCAGAATGTGTTCTTGTTTGTCTGCAGGTGATCAGAGCAGCAAGCAGGCAGATGTAAACACGCTGACTGGGGCTTTTGAGACCGTGATGCGGGTCCATTACCCTGCAGCGCTGGGCCGCCTCGCCATCCGGATGGTCCCCTGCCCTGCTGTGTGTGTCGACGCATTCTCCCTGGTCTCCAAGTGAGCGATCGTCTCGAGTATTCAGCAGTGTTTAAATAATCTCCTGTAATGTAAGCACAACCTGCTGTGCAGACATTATCATTTTAGTAATATTGTGTCCTCTGTGTGTGCTGCAGCCTGAGCCCCTACAGCTACGACGAGAGCTGCCTCTCCAGCAGTCAGGACCACATCCCCCTGGCTGCTCTGCCTCTCCTGGCTACCTCTGCTCCACAGTATCAAGACGCTGTAGCATCCGTCATCTTACGAGCCAATCAGGTCTATAGTGACTTCATCAAGTCTCCAGATGGGGCGTCTTTTAATGGCCAGGTCAGTTTGTCACCTGAAGGTTACTCATTCTTCTGTATCATATATCCTCAACATTTGGGCCTCAGTGGTTTGTTGGTGCATGTGCATGAGAAGCTGTGTTCATTCATGTCCGTGCTGTGTTTTCTAATGCAGGTGTGTGTCATTGGCGACTGTGTCGGTGGTATCCTGGGATTTGATGCTCTGTGCAGCAGCTCGGTGACGGTGTCAGAGAGTCAAAACAGCAGCAGACGGGGCAGCACCATCAGTGTGCAGGTACATCAGCCAAAATGTAGCCTGGACCTAAAACTCCTACAAATAGTGTTGCTGTTGGTGTTTTGTGTGGAGAAACGTTTCAGTCATGTGTGATAAAAGAAACTAGTTGGACTGTGAACTGAGTCTAGAGAAGTTTGTCCCAGATATCCTCTGTTTACACAGGAGGCCTTCGAAGATTGGCTGTTGCCCCCAGAGGCTAATTCGTCAGCAGACGATAGCCAATGGGCTGTGAGATCAGTTTGTCGGTCCAGCAACGGTGTTAACAGCACAACACATAACCAATAAAGTATTAAACAAATGCAACACAACACATAGGCATGTGAAACATATTAATCAATAAATAATAATCACAATATTTCCAGACAATGAAACTCTATTTATTTTAAGGGATTAGAAATGAAAAGCCAGATCTCTGCCCTGCTTTTAAACAGGGTTGTTTGGGTGGACAGACACCTGCAGAGAGCAGAGTGTGAAATACATGTTATTATTAATTACTAATTATTGTTAAATTATTATTACTATTAATCCAATAGTTTTCAGTCTGAACTGAAAGTGGTGGACATGTCTTGGATTAATACAGCTAACATGGCTAAATATGTAAAAACACATAAAACTGTCGAAAAATAAAAAAGTCAAAACACCATTTACTTACATAATCCAGGCCTGACCATGATTTCTCTGTTCTCTCTCCATCCCTGTCTCTCAGGACACAGACCTCCTCTCTCCAGGTATTATCATAAACAGCGTCTCTCCGTCTTCGCCGTCCCTCGAGGGAAGCCGCCATCTCAGCCGCAGCAACATAGACATCCCTCGCTGCTCGGGGCCCGACGATGCCAAGAAACTTCCACGCAAGCGCAGCGACTCGTCCACGTACGAGCTGGACACCATCAAACACCACCAAGCCTTCCTGTCCAGGTGAGACACAGGAATGGACACGAATGTCACAAGCTCTCCAGCAGGTTTCAGCCGATGTGTGCTGGGTTCATTTTGACATTTGTCCTTTGACGAAGACTGTTAGTTTTAGTTAAATTTATTTCTGTTTTGTATAATCAATAATCAGGAGCTTCACAGATGCACGCAGGCAGTAAAACAATAATGAACACTGATTGTATGAATCCCTCCTCTCTGAGCAGTCTTCACTCCAGCGTGCTCCACGGGGAGCCCGGATCACGGCGCTCCAGCAACAGCACCATGTTAGAGGGAGGCTCCTTGGGAAAGTTTGACTTCGAGGTGACTGACTTCTTCCTCTTCGGCTCACCTCTGGGGCTGGTGCTCGCACTGAGGAAGACTGTGGTGCCCTCGTTAGATGGTGAGCAACGTTTTTTCTCCCCTGTTTGGGGGAGAAAGTACATATCAGTGGCTAAAGGTCATATTTCTGAACTTAAAATAAAAGAAGACACCATGAGAGAGACAAGACAAATACACAGGCACCGAGTCTTTATGTTTTCTGGCTGTCCATGCCATTCTTATGAAAACTATATTTTAAGAACTCCTTGAGGGAGTCCTTTCAAATTTGGCACAAATGTTCTCTTAGATGAACAGATTAACTGATTAGGTTCAGAGAAAGGTCAAGGTCATGGTGGACTCACGAAACATGTTGTTTGCCTCTCGAACAGATCTTAAGTCAGTCTTCCGAGACTTCAAACCCCATATGAATCTGGAAAAACTGAATTTAGACTGAAACTGCACTGGTGACCACCACTACAATCGCAGGGTGGTCATTTCTGTCCATAAAGAGCTGCACTCTCTCTCTCTCTCTACTTGTCAACAATGAGGAATATACTTTATTGGAACAGAAGCTAGTGAGAGCTTCATGCTCACGTTCCCTGTGTTGGTCTCTTGTTCTCTACAGTAGAGTGTGAACGTAAAGCCACAGGTTGTAGTTGTGCAGAAAGGCCAAATAAAGTGTTTTCTATCACAATGGACACGATGAATTAAAAACAAACAGTGTCTGCTGAGCCTCACTCCTCTTGTGTTTGGTTCTCCGCTCCAGTGTCGGCTCTGCGTCCAGCCTGTCAGCAGGTTCACAACCTGTTTCACCCGGCCGACCCCTCGGCCTCGCGCCTCGAGCCTCTCCTGGACAAGAGGTTCTACCTGCTGCCTCCCTTAAGTGTTCCCCGCTATCAGCGCTTTCCTCTGGGTGATGGACACTCAGCTCTCTTGGGTGAGTCCACGCACACCCACATACATCATCACCAAGTTATTGCAATGTAAATCATGTCTGAACACTCTTTTCTCTTTCTCTCTTCTTCAATCTGTTTTTCTAGTGGAGACTGTGCAGAGTAACCCTCAGCTTCTGATGGATACTGCTGGTATGGGGCCCCAACGCTGGCAAGAAAGCAACGTCAATGAGACGTCCATCCCTGTGCCCGTTCTCAACTGGCAAACCTCACAGCTCCACGCAGAGAGTGGGTTTCATTTAGCTTTGTCTTGGTGTTATATATGGGTCTGTCAGCCCTGTTTGTTTCTTTATCACTTTTATCTATCTACTGCTTCCTGGTTTGAGTCTTATTTACATAGTATAGCCATCATTTCTATTTGGTTGGATAAAGCTGGAAAGAGGAACATATTTTAGGAAATATGATCAACACTAAGACTGCAAACTGCTGGTCTGGTGACAGTGCAAAAAACTTTTCTTCTGGTTCACTCTCACAGTGTTGTTCTCAGCAGAGGCTGTTTTCAGAAGAAAAGCCTTAAAACCCCACTGTACACTACCTGCCCAACAGCAGACAGCAGACAGACACAGAGACCAGGAGTTGGTAGAGACCAAAAACAGAGATGAAAGACTGACAATTTACTTTACACTCATATTTATATTAATATTATTCATTAATATGCCAACAATTTTCTCAATAATAAAGTAATCACATAATTATTCACCATTACTCAGAAGCCACAGTCACATCTTCAGTTTGCTTGTTTTTTCCAACTAAGAGTCTAAAACCTAAAGATATTCAATTTATTGTTAATGTAAGAAGATCTTAACTTTTTACAATTTTATTTTGAAAAATTACTACTTTCTCTAAATCAACTAATTGATTAATCGCAGTACATTGTCATATCAACATGGTGATTTGTATTCACAACTTTCTTCCAATGCCCCTGAGTGGGTGGAAATATTAGTTATTAGTTAAATTCACTACTTTTCACTACATTCTGGTTGCAGTGGATAATATGACTCTAATGCTTTTCTTCAATCTCTGCAGCGGATTCTCTTCACTCACATAATTTCGTCGATGGCCAGTATCCATTGTCCACGTCACCAGGGGTCCCTCACCTTCGCTGCAACCGCAGGGCCAGCGAGGCCAGCATAGCCAGCCAGGTGTCCGGCTTAGCCGACTCTTACACCGCCTCCAACATCGCCACGAGTAAGTTGACCTGTAACCTCCTGAGTCTAACCCAAGCTTTGGTCCACGAGGTGAATGTCTATATGTTGATGTGTTCATTTCCTCCCTCCAATCATCCCTCAGCACACAAAGTGACCCTCACTAAAAGGCCCAGTCTGCTGTCCCACCTGGAACTGCCCTACAATAAATTAATCTCTCGGAACTCGACCCGTCGGTTGCGCAACAAAATCCGTCAGGTGATCCCGAGGCCCAACGGTGTGGAGTCTGAGCAGAGCTCGGACCTTAGCTCTGACATGAGCTCTGACATGACCTTTGACCTCAGCGATGTCACGTCTAACATCACAGACATCGGCTCGGCCCCGCCGTCACCTAGGGTGCTGAAGAACATTGAGCAAGGTATCCTGGGAGCTGTAGTGCAAGGACATGAGGGGAGGACGCTAGGCTCCATCCTCATTCCCTGAGTGTTTTTCCCTCCTTCTCTGGCATAGTCCTCCTCAGTAGCCCTGTTTCCAAAAATCACACATGAGACCCGCAAATCCTTCTTGTGTGACTTCTCCCTCAGCTCAGTCCCATGAGAACAAAGCCTCTCATAGAGTTTGAGCTGATGTCCTCTCGCGAGTGTGTGTTTTAAACCTCTTTACAACTAACTACTGTTTGTTTTTATTCCTAGTTTGGATTCTAGTGCCTCCTAGTGAAACCCTTGATACTGTGCTGTTCTTCTACTTCATTCAGTTTATGACCATCCTGAACTGTTTATCTCTACATGAGCAGATTTGCAGTGAAAAGAGAGAGATCACGATATTGGATTGCACTGATTCCTAAACTCTGTCTGTTGTCCACCTCCTCCTTGTTCCCTGTCTCCTGCAGTTGCATCTCGGTGGTGGGGCGGGAAGAGGATGGACTACGCCCTGTACTGTCCCGATGCCCTGACAGCGTTTCCAACAGTGGCTCTGCCTCATCTCTTCCATGCCTCCTACTGGGAGTCTACAGATGTGGTCTCCTTCCTGCTCAGACAGGTACATAGAGTCATAGAGATATACATTTCTGATCCTAAAATTTGAAAATGTGTTAACGCCTAGGCATTTCAAGTTGTCACATGCTAATGACGTGATTCTTGTGATGGGAAAGTTGGTCCATTGCTATGGCCCTGAATTATTAAGCTCACAACCTGAGGGTGGATTGCCATGGCATTGGGTAGACAGTAATATTCCTCAGTAGATGAATCATAGTGACTTTGGTGATCTCATGAATTTTTATAATTTAGATTTTTAGTGGAATGTCTCGAAAACTATTGGACAGAAGTTTTTCACAGATTATTGTTTTTAATAGAAGGATTAGCCCCTTGAGGGACATTTTTGAGTAGGTCCATAATTTTCAGTTATCCAGTGAAATATCTCATCTACACGATCTACAAGACATTCATGTTTCCAGACCGACAGTGAAACTAACTGACTTTGGTGTCCTCTGACTAGTGCCACCAGCAGCTGACAGTGAATATGTTTACATGCAGCTAATATTAACATGTCAGTTTGAGTCTTATCCTAGTTTTGATAATATTGGAGATATAGTGATTAGATAGTCCGTGTGCAGTTTTATCTATATAATCTCAGCTGTTAATCATGACATTTCACCCCATTTCTTATAATATCAAATAACTAATCAAACTAAGTACAAACTATTGAACTTCAGTGTGATGGGAACTACCTAAAGAGACAGAAACCATCTCTGAGAAAATTGTATGTGTGATGTGTACTTTGATCCTTTTCTTTAAAGGTGATGAGACATGAGAACTCCAGTATTTTGGAGCTGGACGGCAAAGAAGTGACTGAATTCACTCCATCCAAGCCTCGTGAGAAGTGGCTCCGCAAGAGGACTCACGTTAAGATTAGAGTAAGAGCTGTGTGTGTTTCTAATGCAACTCCTAAAGAGAATGTTCTGGACGAAGAGAAAATACAGAACTACTTCATAACCTTTTTTTCCTCATTTAGTTAACTCCCACAGTACTCCCATTGCTTATCAAAGAGAATACAAAGTATTAGAGAAATTACAGAATTTTATACTTGGTTTATTTAAATATATCCGTATTTGTTTTCTTTCCTCTTAACCATTTCTCTGTACTGCTGTAACATGCAGATTACCCCTTATCTTATATAATGTTTTGTTATCTGTTCCTATCTTAAATATAGAGGAGTACATTTTTAGTACATTTTCACTTTTTTCATTTATTACATTCGTAAACTGTTACAGTGTTGAGATGATCAAAGGATAAAGGTTTGCTTTCAGAAATATTGCAGTATTAGTAAATAAAGTATCTTAATACTTTGTTCTACATTTATATAGTGTAAATTATAAATGAAATTATGAATAAATTATGAATTGAAACTGTTTGTTTAGTCAGTAAAAAGATGCGTTTTAAGAAAGAATGAATGAATGAATGAAACTGGAAAGGTAAAAGTTTGAAAACCCAGCTGTGCTCCCTGTTTTGCCCTCTTCTTTGTCTCAGAACGTGACAGCGAACCATCGCGTGAACGACGCTGTGTTCACGGAGGACGGAGCCCAGATGGTGACGGGTCGTTTCATGTACGGCCCTCTGGACATGGTTACCCTCACCGGAGAGAAGGTAATGACACACTCAGCTGTGATGAACCAGAAAAAAAAACACCAGTTATGTCATCAAGTCATCGTCTGTGTCATTAAGGTCATTCAGCAATTCAGAGTTGTGCTGAAAAGATCTTTGTGGTTTTCTTTTTCTTGCAGATTGACATCCACATAATGACCCAGCCTCCCTCTGGAGAGTGGGTGTGCTTTAACACAGAGCTCACTAACAGCAGTGGACGTGTCTCTTATGTCATCCCTGAGAGCAAAAAGCTGACTGTTGGCGTGTATCCTGTCAAAATGGTGGTCAGGTACGATAAATCATTGTTATTTCACATTAAAAAAAAAATAATTCCGATCATTTGCAGAATGTAATTTTTTGGGGTATTGTTTGGACTTTTGGACCAATTGCAGGAAGGTGCAACAGCATTAAACAATAGAAGGAGAAAATGAAGAGGAAGCGGAGGGGAAGTCGACTGTTTTGATGCACTTAATTCAACAAAGTTAGCGAATACAATAGGCGAGGGGACAACAAGTCAGATTCACACCCATCTACAAACCAATCAATGTCAGGTAGATGCAACCCATGTAGGTGATGACGACAGACTAAAATTTCTGCTGCTGACTATGTATCCTGTTAAGACCACAGTCAACCCATCTTCTAATGGCTCTGTCAAGAGAACACTCCCATGTTACAAAGCACAACAACTAAAGCTGCTTTTATAAACATGAAAATAGGTTCAGAGTACTCCAGCAGCTTCCACAGACAACAACCTTTGGGTTGTGGTGGCATCAATAATTTGTAGAATGAATGTATGTTCCACAAAGAGTGCAGGCTGTCCTGGGCCCAGCAGGAGATGTGGCCACTGATATTTGATCTTAACTTTTCTTTTCCATCTCTCTCTTCCACCCTTTTGCTGTTTCTCTACCAGGGGTGACCACACATCTGCAGACAGTTATCTAACGATTTTACCACGGGGGACAGAGTTTGTAGTGTTCAGTATTGACGGGTCATTTGCTGCCAGTGTGTCTATCATGGGCAGCGACCCAAAGGTTCGAGCTGGAGCTGTGGATGTGGTGAGGTAAGGATCAGGACTCCCTGTAGGGGAGACTGTAAATCTGCAGTCGATGTGTGTTGCTGATGCAAAATGTAACAATATTTTAAGCTTGATATTGATCATGGAGTTCCTCAAGGAAGCAATTTGGGCCCCGTTCTTTTTCTTTGTACATACTTCATCTGGGCAAGATTATCAGTCACAGTAATCACTGTTATTCAGATGGTTCAGGATTATCTGTTGTCATTCTTTGATTACTGTCTTATTTGGATGAGTAAAATAAATACTCAAAATAAGAGACTCTGATATGAAGGGATGAGATGCATTTTCTTTGTTTTGCTCTCTCTCTCCAAACAGATTTGGTCTTGGGGTGATTTTTGACTCACATCTAGCTAAACAGTTTTTTCATCTTAGGTGTAGTGCTTAAATCAGAGCATTTCTGACTAAGAATGAATAGAAATGCTTTTGTTACCAATTGGTCAGATATTCCAATTCCCTCTTAAAATAATTACAAAAAACTTTCCAAAAAAATTAGAGATCACATCACACAACTTCTCAAACACTGGAGACCTGTATCTTTTAGAATTCAAAAAGCATGGCATAACTGTACTCTCATATATTAGTGATTACTCATCAGAATGAATGAGGACTTCTCTTTTTAAAATCACTTGAATGCTGTTTATTGTATGTACGCTGCATGAACGGTGCTACACAAATCAAGATATCATTAAATTGCTCTTGTTGAATCCATTCCTCTCAGCATGAACTCATAATCATCTTTATCATTTCCAGGTATTGGCAGGACCTGGGCTATTTGATAGTGTATGTAACGGGTCGTCCTGACATGCAGAAGCAGCGCGTGGTGGCCTGGCTCTCTCAGCACAACTTTCCTCACGGCATCGTCTCCTTCTGCGACGGCCTGGTTCACGACCCCTTGCGACACAAGGCCAACTTCCTCAAATCCCTTATCAACGAGGTAAGAGAGGCGCGGCGGTGTGTGTCTGATGCAGTGATATAATTATAATCACTTGAAAGTCTCTAAAATCGGACCTTCCTCTCCGATCAGGCCCACATGAGGATCTTTGCAGCCTACGGCTCCACCAAGGACATCTCGGTGTACACGTCTATCGGGCTGCCTCCGTTCAATATCTACATAGTGGGAAGACCCACAAAGAAAATGCAGCAGCAGTGTCAGGTTAGGAATAAATCCTGTCAGGAAGTCACATTCATGTGCTCACATTTACTGCAGAACAACGCAGCAGACAGTGAGAGCATGACTAGAGGCCTTTAACCATTTCAAATATAAATTATTAATAAACATCTTTTTTGACTCCCATGACAAAAGAAAATCAAATGTGCAGCTGGAACATGAGATAGGAGCTTAGCAGTGTAATGGGTGCTTAGACTGAGGACGAGTTACTAATAAATAATGTACTCCTGTAAGGTGGAATGTTTCCCAGCAGGGCCCCTCCAAAGGGTCAGAGGATTAATCTGAGGGGTGATGAGTAATGTGTGTAGTACTTGTGTGACCACACTTTTATTATAATCTGTTTTTGACAGGATATGAGTTATTATAAGTTTTTTAAAAATTATTATTATCGTGTGTATTGGTGGTTTTCTAGCTGTCTGTAGGGATTATAAAACCAAAGCTGACTGATCATGTTTCTTCCAGTTCATCTCGGACGGCTATGCTGCCCACCTGTCCCAGCTGGAGTACAACCAGAGGTCTCGTCCCGCCAAGCCCACCAGCACCCGCATGGTCCTCCGCAAGAGCAGCTTCGGCCTGGGTGCAGCCGGAGGCGACTTCCTCCGTAAACGCAACCACATCTTTCGCACCATCTCCTCTCAGCAGCCTGGGGGAGCTGGCTCGGCCTCCCCCAGCCAGCCGGGCCGGACTGAGCGTACACTGAGCCAGTGCGAGATGGAGCGCGATCGGGGGGTCCCGGCAGGAGCCCAGAGAAGTATGAGTATAGCTGCAGGGTGCTGGGGCCGCAGCGGGAGCACCAAGGAGGGCAGCGGAGGGCTACTCGGCCCTAAATGATTCGAATGAGGGGCTGAGGTGTCAGAGGCCTGGGCCACCATGATCTCTGGACGAGTCAAAGGTGGGATGAAGAGGGGGAGAGGAAGTGGGAAGAAGTGCAGGGAGAGGTTGTATTTTAGAAATCAGAGATAGGTGAGGGATGTAGCAGACACAACACACTGATTGGGTCAGGAGAGAATGAGGATAGGAGAAAAGGGAAGGAAGGATACTAAGGGATCTGTTCAGGAGGAGTGGACTAATCAGGCCAAGTGGGATCCAGCGAACAAAAGACGATTCTGTAGCATGACTCTTTTACAGTAATACTTTTTATAGGATACGTCACTAACTATTGAAAAATGACAATGGAAGGATTAAGAGAAATATTGTAAGCCTTAAATTATTCTCGTATAACGGGACCCCCCCCCCCCCCCTTCCCCTCCCCACTTCCCGAACACACACATGCCCAAGCATTCACACTCATGAGCTCAGGACGAACTGCAGCCCGACTCATCTTCAAACAGTTGAGCGCGGCTTTGGGCAGCCATGGCAACGAGCTGATGACCTTCACCTCTGTTTCTGTCCCACTGTCAGCTGAGCGACACGTTTCAAACGCAGCGTTGACTGGCGGAAAGAGTCGCCCCACAATTCAAAAACACAAAGAAAAGGAAGGCAAGAAGAGATGTGAGAAATAAAGATTAGGGTCTCTCAAATTACTAAACTCTGTATGTATTTTTCACTTTGACCTGTTGTGGTATTCATCCGTACAGAGAGCTTTGCTGTAATTGTCCAGAATGTGAGATATCTGTCTCTGTCCGGTTTTTCAATGGAACGACTCCACTGAGGAAATGATCCCAATGAGAGGGGATTCATTTGTTTTTTAAAGCATTATTATTTTTAGCCAATTGAGGGCAGCAGAGAAAGCTGTAGACAACACTGACATAAAATCACAACTGTTTCTGACATTAACAAACCCTCATTGGTATAAATGGGGTGGACAAAATAATAGAAATAGGCTTCCTCTCTGTATCACACTGTACAATTCAAAAGTATCACAAACTGATCGCACAGGTGAATCACTACGTCTGTAAAACTGAACCAACTGAACCTATACAACCTTCTTAAAGGGAGGATTTACTTTTGTATTAGACTAGATTAGCTTTACCTGGACATGTCTAATAAACTGCAAAATGAGTGTAAGTCTCTTTATGTTTTTCCCTCCGTAAACATTCAGAGCTTTAATATGAAATACTGAAATTAGAAAGGCACTCAGTAGACCTCTGCCAACAGTCCATTTAATAAACCGCATTTAAATTCACTAGATCCAAATTTTTATTTGGATCTTCACCAACTGGCACTCACTCTTAAATATCAGTTGCTTGAACATGCCAGATTTATTTCTCTAAGAAATCAATGAAAATGTTGGAAAACACTAAAGAAAATGAAAAGTGAATGCACAGCAAGAATTAATGGGTTATTTCTTGACCCACACCACTTCTATCAGTCAGTAGTTTTTGTGTAATCCTGCCTACAAAAAGACAAACACAGACGAAAACATATCCTCCTTGCTGGAGGTAATGAAAAAACAAGACAAACACAAAACCCCACATGGTCATTCAACACATTGTTAAGCAGCTTCAAAAGTTTTTTTTTGGTGAATCCCCTCAGCTGTTGTTCTGGTGTGAAAGCAGAGACTGACATCTCTTAGCCTGGGCACAGACCTGCAGAGCTAGATGCCACAAAAGGTGAAAGATAAAATCATTTTGATTCTTTTTTCACAATTTGAGAGCAGAAACAACATTGTATCAGAGAGGAAAGTACGTCTTGTCTCGGTCACAAAACTGTTCATCTCTCACTTCACTTATGTCAAACTGCTCGCTTCAGTTTCCATTGAGCCGAGTGTGAGACTCTGTAGTATAATTCCCTTTCAGTGTGGCCTCTGGCCGCCCAAGGCCTTAATATCCAACAAGACACTTACTCCACAGAAGTAGCAGGAAGGGCATGCACCATTAAAGCAACAAGCGGAACTCTGTACAGTCCACAGCAACAATCCCTTTATATAACCATCTGCTTGCAATACCTCTAAAGTTTCCCACATGTGCTGCTGCTGCTGGTAGACACTCGTGTGGTGTTTCCCCCCGGCTTCTCGCTCTTTCTGCTCGATATCACGATATCAAACAGGATGGACCTGGTGTTTCCTGAGTTTCCTCTCAGGCTGGACGCTCGCTGGAGGCGGAGGCAGGACTTTCACTCACACAGACCTGTGACTTGTTTCAGTATTTTTACCAAATGGGCCGACGAGTTGGCCGGAAGTGATTCAGCATGAAAGTTGAAAAGGACGATTCTTTCAGTGGTAAATGTGGGGGGGGGGGGGAAATCACTGGTGTCCTCAAACATTACTTTTGTTGCTTCTGTCTACTGAGCTGAACTGTGTATTCTCATTCAAAGGGGACGAAGAAGAAGATGAAGAAGCCTCTTCACACCTCTGAAAACACAATGTGCACAAAACTGTCAGATTTTCCCCTCATGCCACCTTTGCTTGTACAGGATAAGTTTTTCAAGTCTGTCTGAGCAACTAGAATATCACTCTGCACCAAATTCCACACAGTCATAAATATCAGTCCTCTAAACATGCCTGATCCTTTTTATCGAAATCCATGAATTATTCCCTGAGAAATCAGTGAAAATGTGGAAGAACGTTGATCTCGCAATGTTAAACAAAGTGAAAAAAAACGCTCTGGATCTGCCCCCTGATCCGGATCTGCACCAAAATTGAATGGCTTCTTCCCCGACTCAAACCAAATCCTTCCGCCAGGTTTCGTGGAAATCTGTTCAGTTGTTCTTGTGTAATCTTGCTCAAAAACCAACCAAGAAATAAACAGACGGGTGAATACATAAGGTAATGAAACAGCTTTTCTTCCAGTGATCATTCCTCATGATTATAGTTTCTATGCCAGTGATGGGGAACAAATTCACAGTTGGTGTTTCATGCAAAAAATGTTTACAGTGCATTGAGAACATAAAATCATCTTTTGAATACACAGAGAAGGTCTCTGGACTGTGTTTGTCCCCATCCCTTCAGGACAGGATCAGTATGAGTATTATTTGTCACATCAAATGACAAATTAAAGCCAAACTTATCAGAAACTTGAACAGTGTAATGAGAGCTACCTAAAATGACAGAAACCATTTTTGAGAAAAATTTGTTTGACATGTACTTTGACTATTAGCTTGACCCATGTCCCATTCACTTACATGGAGAGGGGCAGCGTTTATGACCAATACTGTAGCAAACCACCAGGGGGGCGAACGAGCTGTCATAGTGTCCCTCTTTATAAGCAGCCATTGGTTTAAATTTGCACATTAATAGTGTTCAAGGCAGACAGAAGTTGTGAGCTGTCCTTTAAACCCATGAATGTGTGGAGCGGCCGTGCCCTCTTGTCCTCTTCCGTTAATATGCTGTTGTTTTATGCTCAACTTCCACACTGCGCACGGGTGGGTCTGTTTCCACTCTGTGTGATCTGTGATGTCTTCAACCCGCCTCTGAAGCCAAAATCATTCTCTAATACTGTAGTTAATCAACTGCGTAACCTCATTGTTGTTATTTTGCACTAGTTTACGATGGAAATATACTGTAGTTACCATCTCATGTTGCTACACCTCTGTATGACACTTTTTTTTATTTATTTCAGGGTAAACTGCATGTGCAGGTACGCACACGTCTGTACATTTTGTCAGTGTGTGACAAAGATGAAAGTAAATGTGCCAAACAGTGAACAGACAAGTATTTAGACTCTGAGACAGCCTGAAGGTATCAGGAGCGTCTTTTCCCCCGATGACATCTGTGCAGATGGATGGACATACGAAGATAAATGATCTCAGTCAGAATGAATCTAAATATATGAGTATTATGTATGTTCAGATTTGACTGAGTTATGACTCCGTTAATTGAGGCAGGCGGGGGCTAAAGCTTTTTAATTGCACTTGGTCATGTTGGTAAAAACAAACCCGTGTGATTAAATTCCCATTGATTTTAGAAAACCAACGTGCACCTGTCCACCTTTGTCAAAACGGTACCTTTGTCCTGTGTCTTGATTTTTGACTGTATCAAAGCTTTCAGTCGGACGGGGACGATGTGTCTGTACTGAGAGCTTCTCCATTTGGGGATTTTGATGACCACATCTTTTTAAACTGATACTGTCCATGTCTGAGAAAGTAAAACATTTGAGTCTGTCTTTAAAGCCTTTAACTGAGGGCAGAGATTGAGGGAGTCTCTGTAACCATGGATAATAAGCTGTTTTTGACCTTTGCATTGAGTCACTGTCGTGCTGTGGACTAGGTGCAGGGTCAACTTTTAAATACAAACACATTTGTCCCCTCCAGCCGTTTGGCTGCTGAGTTGAATGTTTCCCCGTTTGGAGCCATGTATGTGTCTGTGTACATAGTGTAAAGATGTATATGTAGGACCTATATGGTTGAGAGTTATTTATTTACCTAAAGATCATGATGTTGACTATGGAAAATTTCAGGTGAAATACATTTGAGAAATATGTAGCATTTTATTTTGTCACTTTGGCGGCCATTGAGGCGACGGACCAACACAGGAAGCTTTTAGTTTTAACCAGTGCAATATTATTGTTCCAAATAACCAGTGTCACAGCAGGAGCACAGTCCGCACCATCACACGCTCCACCCACAGTCGCGTCCGAGCTACAGTCGACCTCTGCTGTCTCTTTACAACAACTGCTGAGGGTTTTATAGGACCTACTGTACCTATTTTTAAACTGCAGTATTTTACACAACCTTTGAAATTGAACTGGAAGCTGCTTTTTCACTCAGCGGTGGGTGCATGGAAAAAAGTAAAACCCCACGATTAAAGCAGCTCTATTTAACAAGCTGTTGCATGTTGTTCAGTCAGATTGGAACTACGTAACCTTCATGCTTAACAATAAGAAAGCAGTTATGCAGCCTTTACGTCCTCACTGTTTAATGAAACGTATATCCAAAACATTTTGCTGGTTATATTTGAGATTATTGCAATTATTGCCACTTTTGGATAAAAATACAATCTAAATATTTACAATTTATGAAAGTGATTTATTTACAGTTAAACGGAATAGTTTGATGTTCTGGGAAATTCGCAAGTGAGATGAAAAGATCAACACTATTCGGCTCATTATGAAGCTACAGGGAACAGCTGGTTAGCTTAGCATAGCATAAAGACTGGTAATAGGGGGAAACTGCTAGCCTTGGAGCCTGGCAACAGGTCCAACACAATCCACTGTAAAATGTGTTAATTTTTTTTGTTTTAATGCTTTTCTTGTCAAGTATGTTTTAATAAAGAATGGTTTTAATTGTACGACATGAGGACACAGTCTACATTTTCATTTAAGAAATACAAGGCAAGAGAGGATATAACACGTGTTGTCCAGTATTAATAAACACACACACACACACACACACACACACACACACACACACACACACACACACACACACACACACACACACACCACCCTCCCTCCCTTGCTGCTCAAAACATATTACAGAATAGTTACCGCTTCAGGTTCTATTTTGATGTAAAGAATATCAGAGAATGGTTTGAAGATGTTTGTCCAATGTCTCGGGACAGAGAGTGGTTATGGAAAAGAGCTGATTTATAAGTTAACATGTATTGTAGTATGTAGTGACAAAGCACTTTACATATAACTTGATCAAATATCTGAATAGTAGTTTACCTTGTAACCCATATTAAAGTTAACTGTCAGGGGACCAGTGAAGAGAGGTCAGAACACATGTGTCACCACCGGTCTTGGACTAAGTGAAGTGTGTTTTCCATTTATCTTTTGCCGAAAATCGTTATATATAAGCACACTTTTAAAAATGTATTTATTTTGGATAAAGTCCTGCAGTATTAAAGCATCTGCACTTAGATAAAAGTTAGTAATACATGATAGAACATAACATTACATAGGTTTTTGACACATTTCAAAATAATATTAATGAGTTTATAAACGTTTAAAATTGATTATTGAATTCTTTATACGTTTTGATTCATATATAATTCCATCTTTTATATTATATAATTTAGTTTTAAAGCATCAACTTGCTCTTTACACAGTGTACACATTATATTATATACTGTGTAAAGATACTGAACCGCCTACAAAACATCACATGGTGTTAAAAACTATTTATGTAGTGTTTATATACTGCTTATAAATGCCGTTTACAGTTCGTGTTACAGTTTTTACGTGTTGTTCACAGTGTTAAAAACGCTGAAATAATTAACACCAGTGACTTAGACACATGATACAGTGGTGCTGCTGTCTCCTAGTTCAGACAGTCAGAAATCTGACCTCTGACCCCAGCACTCTCTCTACCATTGTCTGCACTGTGGAATAAAACCAATTGGACGGTAACTCAGCATGGGTACGTGTCCTTTTATCAGATCTATGCACGATGGATTGTTCTGAAATTTTCTGCATGTTCATGTTCCCCAGAGGACGAATCCTACTGACCCAGTGCAAATATTAGCCACCGTTGTACCATCTTGTGTTTCTGGCAAGTAGTGTCACTTGGTCTTTTTATCAAGTAGTAGCCTGTGCTCATGTTTTCTTTTTGTAGTAGCTTTTCATCTGTTTTGACTTATTTTATCTCTTCATGGGCACTTTGCGTCCGTTTGTACTAGTTTTGCTTCAATTTATTGCAATTTTTTTCTTTTTCTTTTCCATTTTGACTTTTCTGCTCAGCTGACTAGTTTTCTGTTGTAGCTACAAGTTTTTATTTGCGTGTTTACATTCCTCTAACGAACAATACTGTATATTTTATTTGATCATAACATTGTTTTTTTTATTATTTGTGCTGCTTTAACAATTTAAACTACTAGATTTTACCCAGGGGTGGTAACTGCTGCCCAGGATACAATTGCACCCTCTTGAGAATGAGTGTATTAGAGCAACCTATACATGTATATATTAATCCAGTGCTGAATATAACAAACAAAATTCTTCTTACTGTATCAGAACCAGGTTCACAATATTTTCTTCGGTTTCTGAGTCATGGAGTTGAATTATGGAACATTTTGACGTCACCATAAAGCTGACCTTCAACCCTTAGGATGTAAAATGTCATCACTTCATTTATCCTATTAAATTTGTCATAATTATTTTAAAGTATGTTTTGTGACATCGTTGACCTTTGACCACCAGTTTATCTTTGAGTTCAAGTGAACACTTGAAGAAAATCCCACAAAGCATGTCTGAGGTATCTCGTTCTGTAGACAAATGGAAAACCTGAAAAAAGAATGTCTCCCAGCCTGGAGAAATAATATCTAGAATTTTTTCAACAAGCCTTTAGTCAAAGACAATCGATGGCCTCATTGTCAACTCACAAGTGATGGACCCACAAGTTTACAGAAATACTGAATTCATTCATTCACAAAGTGAATGCGCAAACTCTCAACATCGACTATCTGTAAATATCAGGAAAAAAGTGTAGGAACACTTTACTTTGCAGGTCAGAACTTTTAAAAACACACAGTTGTAAGCAAATCAAAATGTTCATTAATGTATTTAACTCCCATGAATAGAAGCTGCTGTATTAACATGTGATAAATGATCATGATCATAAAAAAACACTGCATGTTCATTGGAGAAGTTATAATTTCTGACATGTACTGTACATCAGTAAAGATTTAAGATGCCCCTACATCAATCATATAGTTTTATAAACCATTTATTACATATTTATATACCACAAATAAATGCAAAACTGAAGTGTTACACTGAGTCTGTCAGCGGCACACAGCTCACAGTTTCTATTGAGAGTTTCTACAGAGTTTAAACTTTTTTAAATTACATTTTTTCCAGGGTAAATAAAAACAAGTGCAACAACAAGAAGTATTATTTCTTTAATGTTGCAAATGCCGTCTGGAACACTGACATAGCGCCCTCATTAGGTCGATTGATGTAATGTAAGGGCAGTTTTGTGTTTTTTTGGCTCAGTCAAACCTATACAGTATCAACACAAACACATAGTGGCTCATTTTACTGTACACACAAACACAACATGTGCTGTTCACCCCTGAACTGAAACACAGGGAACAGGAGGAGGATCCTCCATATATTGCACAAAATGGCAACAGCTGTTTATAAAATTGGCCACGGTGAAGATAAGATATGATTAAATCTATAAAAATTCATTTAAAACAAATAGTTGTTCATCTTTTTTTTCGTTTGCACGAAACACGTGTGCCTTATCGCACATGACAGAAAGGTGGTGAATACACTTCACAGGAGGGTGGAGAGCAGAGACGGTTTGGTTTTACAGATGGACGGATGGATGATGGGAAGCGGTGGCAGTCTGTACAGCAAAGAGGTGGAAGGAGGAACCAAACACACAGAGACAGTAAGTCATAAAATAACAGCTGAGCATCTTAGAGACAAGGCCTCCCCCGTCTCAGGTCAAGTCATCATTACAGTGGAATATTGTGTGTTTTATGGGCGTCTATAGTGCACGAGGCCTCTTCGGGGTTATTTGTTTGCTAGCTTGCTCCTCTTCCGAGAGTGCACAACGGAAAGACTTGACTTTATCTGAAAGAAAAGAGAACATCACACAACATGCGTCAATGACTAAAGATATCAGATATCACAACTTGTGACTTTTTTTTGCTAAAGCAAAACTACTTTTACTAAGCAACAGCGCCCTCTGCAGTCACATGTGGTGATTCATTTGATTGGGCTGCTTGTCCGAACGATTGAGTGGTTTTTATGTAGAGATTGAGAATCTATCAATGTGTTGATTGGGTTTTTCTCTCGATCCCCAGCTTCCTGAACCAGAAGAGCTGCTGCTGTATCAAAAACACAGGATTCTGAAATACGTATAAAATAATTGAGAAAGAGCAACAGCCACTGACATTGAGAGTTTTTTGAATATGGACGAAAATAAGTTTTGATCATGTGCACTTCTACAATTGTAGTGTTTTTTTTAGGTTTATTTTTTAAAGCAACCTGTAGTTTTAATTTCAATTGTGGTTGAATGTGCTTATTGAACTGGTTTGATCTTTTTGTATGTATAAGAGACACAGATTGAGATCACATATTAATTGCAAGTGATCTTAGACGGTGGTAATCGCATATTTCCCAAATTTCCCAATATATCTCTGCATGTTAACGCCTCATTTCCACATAGCTCTGTGTCCGTATGAAAGTCAACGGGAAGAGCATTTGTTCCTATGGCAACCTCCATCATCTCAGATGTGTTGCTAAACTCCCCCCCTTCGGACAGACCATATGAACTTAGTGCCACAAGAAATTGGCATAAAAACTAATTACCTAAGCGGCTCAATTAAATTGTTTGACATTGTGTATTTCTACTATTAAATATAAACTTGTTCAGCCAGTTTAGCCCATGGTGAATTTCCATGTTCTTTAAAAAAAAAAGAGTAAACTGAAGTTGAATAAACGTGTGAGTTCAGTTATTACATAAAAATATATTCATTTATTTATGTATATATCATTAAATATATTGATAATAGAATAATTGACAAACAGTGTGCTTCAACCAGCAATCCTAAAACAAAGTTTTTATTGCGATATTACTCCAGGCACATATTCCATAAAAATCTTTTTTTTAATTTGCCCTTCTCCAAAGCCTGCAGTGGCGTCTGTAGCCAGCTGTAAAGAAATTCATTTCACAATGAACACAAGGGAGCTGAGTCCGTAAATGAGACTGAATTACAGACATGAAACAAAACTTCATGGAAACAAGGCTTTAACCTTGAGCTTTCGCAGCCTTTACACTGATCTGAGTGTTCACTTTGTGCCTTGTCAAACCTGTTGAAGATAACAGCTGTGAAGAACATCCAAGCTCAGATGAAGGCAAATGACTTTACCTCTGA
This sequence comes from Hippoglossus hippoglossus, assembly GCF_009819705.1. Classification (NCBI taxonomy): domain Eukaryota; kingdom Metazoa; phylum Chordata; class Actinopteri; order Pleuronectiformes; family Pleuronectidae; genus Hippoglossus; species Hippoglossus hippoglossus. The sequence continues at coordinate 3,099,555 of NC_047162.1, forward strand.
GCTCAGTGAGAATGTCGATCTTCTGGTCCAGGATTTGTTCTAGTTGAGTTGCATATGACTCGACGTCGTAGTCCACCTCCTCTGTCATTTCCAAAAGCATCTTCTCGTCCTCCAGCCAGCGGATGGACTCCTGTGGAGGTAAACACCTTATAACTGAAGACATCGGACTGATAAAGAGGGAATGAAAACAAACATCTACCTTCACTGAACTGTGAGCACTAATATTAGTTGGAAAGCACGTTTGGAAAGAATTGTGAATAATTAAGGGTCAGAAGAGCTATATTAAGGATTCACAGGCAGCAATTGTTTAAGATCATTCATACAGTAAAGAAAATCAGGCTGTGACGGTTTCTTCAGAAAAGAAATATCAGGTCTCTCCTGAAACTTGACTTAATGTGGATCGGTCATGTCGGGTCAGAATCTTGCCGGATATTCAGTGACTGTTGTTTGACTTTGTGGAGACTTTACAGTACCTGGAACACAGCCCTGTGGTCCTCCAGAACCTGCTCCTCCATCTCCACCAGCTGAGACACGGCTTCATGGAAGGAGAAGAGCTGCGGGGAAACCTCTTCCTCCTGCAAAGAGAAAAACAAAACACAACCGAGTCTGTTTTGGTCCAGTGACACTGGGACCTGAGGGGCAGCACTTTGTGGATGTATTGATGTTCCTCTCTGTGGGAACTTACACAGAGCACTGGAAGATGAGACTCACTTAATTGGATAAATTCAGACTTTTAATTGACTTTTAATGACATTAGTATGATGAATAACCAGCACTTCCCAGTTAAACACTATTAATCAATTCAAGTTCATTTCAGCTTTTGTTTCTTCTTAGCTTCTGTAGCAGCAGCAGCAGCATTTCAATCGTTTTCTACAGCCTAATTAAACTAGCGAGAGAGATACAGCACTGTCTACTGTCTCAACCTAGTTATCTAAACTAGGACTAGGACAGGTCATGTATTAGTGTCAGCCTAACTTTGGAAAATATGTTTTGTGCTGAACAAGGTCGGGAGATTTTGTCCCCAACAATTACACTGGAGGCTCTTTATTAAATCATCACACAGAGAGTTGAAGTCATGACCTCGTACTCCGTCTAGCCTCTGTTCCACTAGCTTCAATAACTGAATGCATACTACATGTGAGAGAGTATGATGTTATATGTTGGTTCATGTGAGAGAGTATGATGGTACATGTAAGCGAGGATAGTAGTGTTTGTGAGAGAGTATACTGGTCTGTGTGAGACCAAGTATTAATTATCTCTCATAGGGCTGCTCATAAAACCTCTTTAACCCTCTGAAGTACAAAACCTGCAGTCGAAAGGCAAAAAACAAAATCACACCATTATCACCAAAAATAAACTGTTTGGACACAAACATGATTCTGCAAAAACTTGATTTTACATAACTGAGAAGCTGTCATACCAACAGTGTCTACTTCTTGACATGATTGTATGTTTCCACAGAGGTGCAGGACTTTATATTGCAGTGAGTTTAAATGAACCCATACTTAGTAAGAATGTGACAGCAGAGAAAAACATTGCTTATGGTTTAGTGTTGAATGTATAAATGTGAGTATTGTTTTAAGGCGAACTTAAGCCTCCATCCACCTGAATGAATCTGTGTTTGTCTTACGTTCTGTTCGCAGAGCAGCTTCAAGTCGTCTCTCTGTGGAGAGCTGCCGACTCCCCACTGAGCCTCCATCACCTCCAGCTGGTTGACGAGTCCTCCCTGGCGGCCCCCATTCGCTGCTGCGGGGTCCACCATGAGCTCCTTCACCCTGACAACACACCATCGCAGCCGGTTAATCCAGAAACACTGACTGCTGCTGAAGTGCCGGATGAGCTAATGGAGCTGGAGCTGCATGCGACTAAACACAGACTAATGAATGGTGGAAATGCTCAGCATGCCAGGAGAAGAAGCAAATACTGTGATATAACCGGGGGACATATGGAGCATGAGTGTGGCGATGAAGGAACTGATAAATGTTACAGACTCCATGCAGACATTCAGGGAAATCTAAGCTGTGAAAATGAATGGTGGTGCAAAATTAACAAAAAAATGGGAGGAAAAGCAGAAGTTACCTCTTCTAACACTGGGATTATGGATATTATGAAATAATGAAGTACAGTATTTATGTCGTCCCACTCAGGAGATTAGTGGCCTGCAGGTTACCATCATTAAAGATCCCCTCCAAACAATGAAATGACACATAAAAACCCAGAACTCTTTCTATTAGTTCAGTCAGGCCCACTTTATCAAAAGTAAACTTATCCGAAAATGATTCCAAAATTGCAGCGACTTCTATTTTGGCTCAATAACAACAGACATGATGTCGATTGAGTAAATGTACTTGGTTACTGGGTGATTCTGAGTCACTTTCCGAAAAACAATAAACGCTATCGATGTGTGATTCATTGTTTTTCATTTAAAAACTAATCGAAGCTGTGTTCATCAATATTTTATCTTTAAAAATGGATCTAATCATGATATGAAATTTGAACGTTGTGGCTCCTGATGAGAAACCCGCAGAGAATCATCATCCTTTAGCAGATGAATGTCAAAACAGCCGTCTCTGACTCTGCACATGGTACTGACATGAGATCTGTATCTGGACATATCGTCTGGATAACGTCATCCGATCCACCAGATAATGTATCCACATACAGATCGTATTTTAGTGCTGGGTGTAAATGGAAGGTACTCACAAATTATTATTATTGCCTGCAGTCAAGTTATAAGGCTGGGGATGTTGTATACATTGAATACATATTATATATTTCACTTATTGTCAACACATATCATGTCTACACATTTCTCTACCATGTCTGTGGCTCTCAGGTTCAAACCAACTGGTTCCTACTGAGGATGTAAATCTTTAAAAAACAGTCACAAATACACATACTTTCCTCTTTAAAACTGAGTCATAATAAACTACAGTGTGTGTGTGGGTTCATGGTGATGAAGGAACATGTCACAGAGAGCAACACTGTGTCTCACTGGAACGAGATATATACCATCCATCCATTCAGCCAGCCGGCCGTCGAGGGTGGACAGGTCGACAGCATACAGTCCATAAATAGACAAACAACTATTCACACCTACTCTCAATTTAGAGTCTCCAGTGAACCTCACCCCAATCTGCATGTGGGAGGAATCCAGAGAAAACCCACGCAAACACGAGAACGTGCAATCTCCACACAGAAAGACCCCTGGCCAAACCAGATTTATCAGGCCTTGGATAAACTTAATAACCTGTATGGATTCATTGTTTGATTTACTAAATATACAGAATATCTCATATCCTTGATCTGAATTACACTTTCTATGACTGTAAAATGACAAGGTAACTTCTGAGTGCAACAAAAAGTGGTCATGAATGAGACGTGCAGGTGATGTCATAATGCCATGTGGAGGGAGAGACTATGGAGAGAGAGAGAGGATGGGAGATGATGTAAAGTGATACGATAAGTGATAAGTTATACTCATAAGTCGGGGAGAGATCACAGCGACCCCCTCCACCCCCGCCCTGGGAGAAGGGAATGTCTGAGGGACTGATACCAAACTCCTTAACCCTGGATACATGGTGGGAGAGAGAAACAAAGAGAAGGGACAGGAGCAAAGGGGAGGGACAGAAGAGGACAGTGGGAGAAAAAAGCACTCAAATATTTTACTCAAGGTAAAGCAGCAATAACAGAGTGATGAAAAATGTAGTGGAGTATCAGATACCACAAAACCATACTGAGGTACTGTACTTGAAAAATGCACTACTACAATAAATGTACTTACTGATGTAAGTCTTTTCCAAAGAACAAATAAAGCTTTTAATGTGTGATCGGTTAGTTTTCATTTATATCAAAGTTTCATGAATTAATATTCTTATCTTCAAACGGATTAAATAACAATATTCACATTCTCAATATTCACATTTGCACATGTGTGACCGTGGCCTCATACAGCTGTTTTCAGACTCTCACAAACACATGACCTGCTCAGGGACATTGTGTCAGTGTTTTATACATTTCATAGCTTTTTACCAAAAAAAAGAGAAGTGGTACTGGTTCAAGTAACATCAGCTTCACCTTCGAATCCCAGCTCTAAGGCTGCATTCAGACTTAAACCCCGTGTGACTCATTCATTTGAATAGAGCCAGTTGTGTTCAAGACCCTGAGCTGCAGTTACAGCAGATCAGGAGAGTGTGTTTTACCTGTTGGCGTATCTCAGCGTGTTCAGGGTGTTTTCGCAAGAGGCCATCCCAGGAGAGATGGTCGCTATCTGTGCATGGAAACATTGGATCAGCAAATATCAGGCCTTATTCAAACCTGTTGGGTAACACATGTGGCTGTGCTGTTTTCTTACCATGCATGTTCTGGAGTTTTCTCCGATGAAGGAGTCCCTCAGCACCTGGGTTAACTTGCTGGCTCGGAAAGGAGTGTGGGGTTTGTTTAGGCCCAGAGCTCGAATACACTCCTGCACAGAGACAGAGACATCGTCAGTGGCTCAGTAGAAATATCACCGCTTACTAACTCAAATTGAAATATTCGTAGGACGTAACAAGTGAGTTAAAGATGAAGCTATTTTTTCCAATTAACATTTTGCACATTAAACTATTAATCTTAATGATAGATTTTTTTTAACTTCTGTGTGCTGCAGTCAGATAGGATACAATATCTGAAGGAACCTAACAACCAAATAAAACCACCTCAATCTAAAAACTATTAAACTGCTAAACTCAAACCACTACAATTTGCAGGTGTGAGTAACAAAGATTGATAAAAGTCGACACTGTGGTCCTGTATAGAAAACTTTTAAACCTGAGCAGTAGTGCTGTGATGTAGCAAAGGATTTTTCTTGCTTTTGCCAAGAAATTTAACCAGAAGATGGAAATTCTGCCGAACTGAGGAAATGGCGCTTGGTCGGGCCTGCGCTGACAAGAAATGAACTTCAACTCTTGTGGGAAAAAATATAAAAGGCAAAAATCCAATTTGACTTAAACTCCTCACCATTAAATCCTTATGTCTGCAGGGGACAGAATAAATGAGAAGGAGTTTATGTGGGGTAAACACAGTTCTCCATAGGACTCAGGGGGGGGGGGATAAACTGTTTATCTGCAGGAACAATTTGTTGGTTTGTAACTTTACTAAAACTAAGCTTCTATTAAAAATTATAAAATATAATTGTAGAGCCCAACTTTAACAAATCACAATTTACCTCATAGTCTGCCCTCAATCATCTGCACTTCACTCTCAACAAGAGTGAGGAGAAATTAGCTTGGTCCTTAATTGTAACTTTATCTAGAAGCCGAAAAAACTTCAGCTACTCAGTTTAGAGTTGAATGAGTCGGAGTCTCTTTTGCAATGTGCAAGATATAAAAGAGAGAAAATAAACCCTGAAATATTCTGGTCAACAAATAATAACAAAATTGAATTGCTGTCTGTCTGTCTGTCTGAATTCTGTCACTGAATGTCAAGGATGGACATTATGTCATAACGTGTGTTTTGAGACAGAATGACTGCAGTTTTTAAATGTGTTTAATGCAGACTCCAGAACTGTTTTCCAGGCCGCATGGAAAAACAGTTCAACCTCTGCAATAAAGACACTGATGCACAGGATATCTGTAGCACTGAGGAGGAGACCTTAAGTGCCAGAAGGCTCTTGTTGATCTCGGCTCCTTCGAAGCGAGTCTGGCGGTCGGCGCTGGAGGTGTCTGCCCCTCTCTCATTCCCCGCCAAGTCAATCAGGGAAAACTTTCCATGCATCTTCCCCCGTTTACGCAGAATGATCTGAAACACTGCGTGGCTCCGAGAGGAGTGAGCGTTCGCTGAGGTCTGACCAGAAGTCCTGAAGGAGACGCAGAAAGAAACAGCACAAAGTGTATTTGTGAGGATCCGTCCAAAGTTTTCCCGACCAATAATTACAACATTAATTCCTGTGTTTACCTGCAGCTGTTTCCCAATTCAATCAGTTTGAGGACGTCCTCCATACATTTCACCTCCTTCTCCTGCAGACCCACCACCTGCACCTGCTGCTTCCCGTCCTCCAGGACACGTAACTTAGCCTTGCGGTTCAGTAGGTCAAACACCTTTAAAGGAAAGCACAAAGTCACACATACGGTTCCAACTCAAATCATTTACTGTGGCACAACAGACAGAAATCATCTAACCTTATGACAAATCTGAGACAATATTCATATTCAAATATGTTTTTACTTAATTTCACACTATTTAGCAGCATATTAACATTTAATAGATATTTCATAACACACTATTAAGTAGCTGTAAGCAATAGTTTTTCTATTTTAAGTGTCTATTGATGTTAACGTCAACTTTTTGTGAACCATCCATAGCCTGATGCTGGTATACAGCAGTTTCTGGTCATTTTGAAGCTTTATACATGATGTACACTGGTACTTCTGAGGGGATTGATGATTATATGACAATTATAATGATTGAATCCAACTATATTCAACTTGTGTTCTGTCGTGTGATGATTATCTCTGGTCAGTTAGTATCTGTGTGCACACACTCGTCCCTGTGATGACTTATGATAATGTTCAGATCAGGATGTAGAGAGTAACCTGATTATTAATATCTCTGTCTTATTCTAACATTGTCCTGGTCACTGAAATCACGGTTGCAGATTCCCGGCTGAAAACTAAAGGGGGCAGAGCTTTTGAAAGAGTACCCTGCCCCAGGATATATGGCAGACTGAGTCAGTACCTTCCTTTAAATTAAAGCTTAAATCATAATTTTATCGTACTGCATTCCCGATTTTACTAATTCTAGTTTTTATAATTTTTATGGGTGATCATGCTTACATTTTTGTCACACATTAAGTCTGTTTATTCTTTTATGACTGTGTTTTTATTTGTTTTTACATTATTTATTATTTGGTACTAGTATTATCATTATTATTATGAGAGGACAAAACTCATGAACCTCAACAAAACAACTTCTCATTGCTATATAATTGACTGAACATATTTCATGGCTCAGCGGGTCCCTAACTAGCAGCCCTGTTTTGTGGTGTGTTTTAACAGCTGTCATTCCAGGAGCTAACATCTGTGTTATCAAAGTGCCTGACCTGCTTGTCTTGGGACATCAACTACTTCCACCTTGATATCAGTGTGTGCAGCTCATTGTTTATTGTTAAGTAACCTAATCATTAATAAATAAGTGGAGTCACAAAATAAGTGCAGCAGTCTGTCCGCACTCATCAACAGTAGCATTGTATTGAGGGGCAGTGTTTGTTTTTTAACAACAATATGTTCAGTGAAAGACAACAAAAAGGTGGACTGGATTTCTAGCTAGGAGTTCTGCTAGCACATGAAAAGGTAATAAATGATTCTAAAACATAACACAATTGGATTTATATAATATGTAATGTACTCTGGAAGAAGGTAAATTGTTATATATAGTTACATTAGTTAAAAGATTGTATATAATGTAATAAAATGTGCGTATATCTGCAAACAACTACATTAGATTGTGTCATAAAGTAGTTATTATATGTTTTTATACCATTCATAAATGATAAATAATGGGGGTTAAGTGTTACCAATTAATACAACACAAACTGTGAAGGAACTGATTACAACTCATGTTAAAAGACACTTGCCTTCCCGCTGTAAATCTCAAAAAATGTGGCAAAGACCTGAAGATCCAACTTCTTGTAATTTGGCTTCTTTAGCATGAGAAAAACATCTCTGGCTGCACAGGGAGAGAAAAAATAGACACTTCATTATGAAGCCAAATGCAGAAACGAGCAGTGGAGATGGAGGAAAAGGGGAAACTAACCGGACAAAGCGTAGATCCCTTTGGAACAGTCCTGGTTCTTTCCTGAAAAGTCACCTCCCATCGTCTGAAAAGGAGAAAAATGAGTCACGGCAAGTGCACCAAAAAATAAAAATCAAGTTAAAATCTAAACACTCACATGTGTTTTCCCACTTCCAGTTTGTCCATACGCAAAGCAGGTCGCCATCCCCCTCTCAAAAATGGTCTCGACCAGCGGCTGAGCAGTGAATCTGTGAGCAGAGGAGCGTTTTCTTTAACAAAAGGCTGTTTCAGTTCCCTTTCTGAAACTTAGTAGAAAATAAACATTACCTATAAACCATTTCATTGGTGGAATTCTCATCAAAGGTGTAGTCGAATCGGAAAGTTTGGTTCTCCAGGTAGCGGGTCAGGTCGACTTTCTGCTTGGGCTCATGGACCATTACCACGTCCTTACTAGGAATGGTGATCACATCCAAGTCCTTCCCAGATATCTCTGCAAAGACAATCACTTGTGTTCACACATAGCCATGTGCCTCAAAGTAAAAAGCTGTATCAGACAATTCTTACCTTTTTTATTGAGGGGACGTGCACGTACACAGACACATATCCTGTGGTCCTCGATCTGAAACACCAAGAAGTACAGATACACTATTCTTTATGAACATACAAAAGAAAGAATACAAAAGCTTTGAGGTTGGAAAAATCAACATATTCATCACTGACACTTTCAGCTCTTTCACCAAGTGAAACATCCAAACCCACCATGTTTTTTGAATGGCTTCATCAAATGGAAATCCTCTAAATGTCAAACTCCTCTTTTGGCCAAATACAAATTGGAGTTGGTTCTAATGAAACCTTGTGCATGTATCTTACCTGGTGTTTACTATTAAATGAAAATATGTTTAAGCTACTATTTCCCTGAACAACTTGACACCTGGTTCTGGTTATATCTTCTAATCTAGTTGTGTGAACACTATCTGCTCGGCAACAGGAATATGGACACGAAAATTAACATTACTGTCTGTGTTGTTAGCCGCTGAAGCTACAGAGGCTAACAATTTGGCAAGCTAGTAGTAGATAATGAAAAAATCTAAATATACAATATATTAACTTTACATTCAACAGAACAATGAACTTCAAAGCCTTTCGCTGTTTTTGGAGATGTCAGGAAACACAACTCGTGAACTTGGAAAGTTTCGAGGTTGTGAATATCACTTGCAGTTGGATGTTTAGATGGACTCTTCTCACGAGCATGGTGACCACGCCCCCTTGTGAAGGCAGCATTAATCACCAACCAGACTTACCAGATCGTTAGTTGTTAAAGGCCTGTAGTCCAGACTGGCTCGGAAGTCTCGGATCATACACATAATTTCATAGTTTGGTAGATTGACATCCACCTCCTGCAACGGAACACAAAACAGAGGTGTCAGATGAAATGTACATATCCTGCTAGTTTTTCATTTTGTATATTTTACATATACATGCAGGCACAGCTGAGAAAGATCATTCAGAAGCAAATGAAAACTGCATTCCTTATTTGCAATATGAGAAAATGTGTGCCGTCTTATTTTAAGGGTCTAAATGATACTTTGCATGGGCCTAAAACCGAGACACAAATCCAGCCCAAAACCTGAAGACATATCTACAGCTATTATGCTTAATACGTATAAAGTATTCAAGCACGAGGGTGAGTTATTGATATTTCAAAATTCCCAGAGGATCACAACTATGGCTTCTCGGCAGCTGTGACTCAGGTGGTGGACTGTGTTGAAGACTGTCCTAGGACAGGACTTTTGTCTTTTGTCCTCACGGACATATGTAAAGCGTCCTTGGGTCTCTTGAATGGCGCTATATAAATTCAAGCTATTATTATTATTATTAAGACACTGGTATAATCATTGTGCAATTGTAGGAGTAGGAGCGCTATATGAAAGTGAGTGGGAATGGTTGAATGTGACTCATTGTGTAAAGTGCTTCGAGTGGTTGTAAAGACCCCTATTTAAATGCAAGTCATTTTTCATTTCTACATGAAGGTACGGCAACACAAAGAACAGGAAGTGATCAGCGTTTTTTTAACCATAAAGTACTTAAATATTTCAGTAAGATTCACATCACCTTGTGATCCTGAAAACGCTGGCTTGGTTTTTGCTTTATTAAAAAGACAAATACTTTCCTAAATTAATTCAAGCTCTTCACAAAATCTGCATGTGTGGTGTAATGAAACCTCGTGTCAGGGACAGGGTAACTCAGTGCAGCTTATTTTATCTGCACCAGGCCTGGATAGGGTTCAGACAGAAAAATAGAACACTTATCAGGTTTCGGTCGGGCTCAGTTAGATTTCTCTCGGTCTCAGATTGGTTTCGGACGGATAATTCAAGCCAAGCCGCTCTCTATTCTTTACAACCGTGACGCCCACTGAAGCGTTTCACCGCTTCTCAAGCTTGATGTGTCAGGATCAACATATTAGTCGGGGGCTACAAGTCACAACAACTGTAAGACTCCCGATCACAATACAGCAAGTCGTGTAGTTTGCACTACACAGCGATCTGCTGACTTGGAAAGTTGCGTGAACTCGACTTCCGACTGCATTAGGAACACTGCTGTGTTTACTAAATAAAACTGGGTGCATGTGTTTCTTTGCTCCCAACCTGTGCTCTCTTCTCTCTCAGCTCTTGCTGCTGAAGTCGTCTCTTCTCTCGTTTTTCCTGGAGTTTCTCCACTTCCTTTACACAGTTGGACTTCTTCCGTGCTGAGACATAAGAAACAAACCAATCGAAATAATCACAAAAATAAGTTTTTTCTAAAGGTCCCAAGCTCATTCATTCCTACGAAGTATATTTTTTAAAACATATCACAAAGCTTAATTTTTAAATAAAGCTGGCGAGTATGTGCTGCAGCACCATGATGTGTGCGCGACTAAGTCAAAGTAATACATATTATACCCAAGAACAGTTTTGAATCCAGTATTTTTACACTGTAGTGTCACTACTTTTACTTCAGTAGGTTTACTCAAGGTTTTTTCCCCCACAGATATATAAAACTACTCAAATACTCAGACATGAATTATTACAGGTGTTTACTTTATTTTACTCATATAGTCGCAAAAACCTTAGACCTATCCTTCAATGTGATTCTGCACTTGCTTTCATAGGAATTATGTGTGATTTTAGTTCCCCGGTAGTTTACATTTATGCTAATTCCCATAGCCCCAGAAGAACTGCAGAACAAGTGCTGTAGTATGAGTGGAACTCCAGAGAAGTGAAAGAGGCTTTGAGGCCCTCACAGCTGTGAGAGGAGCATGACATCACCGGCTCTGGCCTCAGCATCATGCCCTCCACCAGAAAACAACAGCCGGGGACGCTGGAAGGAAGCTACTTCGGAGAAATGCCCCACTGATGTGTGTTGTACATGAAGCCACACAGACAGACGGTGTGTTACCGTTCTGCTGCTGAAGCAGGGTCTGGTTCAGTGCAGACTGGGGAGCGATGGCTGGCGGAGGGGATTCTGCAGCTTGGTTTTGCTGGCTGGGACGGGCCCGGGTGGTTCCCACTGCTGCAGCTGAGGAGAACACAGTCCAGGATAATCACTCATTTATGCAAGTTAAAGGGTCAGTCCGCTCAAATTATAAAGCACAATAACTATAACACTAATCCCTACACGTATCACACTTTTACACCTAGAGGTAGCATTACTTGCAGATGGTTTTGGCTTCATTTAAGGTTGTAACAATTACTCAATTAGTAGTTAGAGTAGTTGAATGACAGAAAATTAATTGCTAACTATTTTGATAAATGATTAACGGCCTAATTCTCTTGGTTTTCTAAATTCTCTATATCGAGCATATGTATGGAAATGACTAAACTTGAACCTTTTACTACATGCTTAACATACTCAATAAATACATGCATTAAGACACCACAATCTCAGAAACTGTATAAATAGATATAAAAAGAAATACAGTAACTTTTTTAATTTAGGTAAATCATTTTCAGGCTGTCTGGTCACAAGTTAAAATGTGCACAAGCTTAAAAAGTTATGTTTGTGCATGAATGTCTCACCAACAGTTACGAGTATTATTTTAAATATTACTACAATTAATGGTATTTTAATGTATGTATTTCGGTAGGCAGGAAAAGCAACGCATTTTGTTAGTTAGCTCACGCTCAGATTGTGGGTCCGTGGGTTTCTTGGTGCATAATATTAAATCAAACGTACCTCTGTTCTCCCGTGGAGCGTTCTCAGGCTTTGGTATTGATGTAGTCCGTCTGGTCTGAAAATAAAAAAAACAAAAATGTCAAAATCATAACAGAGCTGGAAGTAGACGGACATGACAGACTGTGTTAAAGAACCGTCCTAACAGTCCACCTGTCACGATAAGAGAGAATCAGCAAGTTGAACAGCTAAAAAGGAGATGTGTGCATAAATATCATTTTCTGATCCCACTGCACAGGTCTAATCAACTCTGATGTAAAAGTGTGCTTTGTGAAATAGTAAGTACCTAACAGCTAGATTTGTTGGTGATGATAACACATGTATGAAAAACCTGCTTACACACTATTGAACGAAAACATTTATTGAAGGCAATTTAGAATGACTACATTTCTCTGCACAGTAGCCTCCTGTGATAAAACTGAAACCTGTGAAACTCCAGCTATAGTTCAATAAATTCAATGATCGATCACTTTGTAAATTTACTTTCAAAGAAGTTTCAGTCAAGTCAAGTCAAATACAGGAACTAGAAGTGGATTGATTGGTAGTTTGAAATCAAACAATTCATAATTTTTCTGGCTTTTCAAGCGTAAACACCAAATATTTACTGGTTTCAGCTTCTCAAAAGTAAAAAAAGAAATGTTGTATCATTTTAGACCCTGGGGAACAATTTCTGACAATTTATGCACAAAACATTTGATCAAGAAAATGACTGGCAGATAACTGAAAGGATAAAAATGATCATTATTTGCCCCAAATCTATTTATACCTTGGCTACAGAGAAGTCTCAAATCGAATGGGCTGGAAGCTGTGGATTAGTAATAAGTAGTCAGACAGTATAACCAGAAACTGTGCTAAACTAGCAGTAAGACTATCAAAATAAAAGCTGTTTCAGCAAAATAATAATCATGACTGTATCAACTGCAATAAAATTAACTCATAGAACTCAAACATGATCTTAAGTTTAACAAAGATCCTGAATAATAATCTTTGAATGTGTTTGTGTGTGTGAAAGGGGACTGAAAGTGAGAGTCAGACCTTTGGGACTTTGCTGGCTTTGGCAACATTTGAGGGAGGAACAGGAGCCTCAGGACTCTGTGGTATCTCCTCATCAGGAACAACATCTGGATTCAGAGCGAACACGCTCTCCAGGTCAATCTGAGGCACAAACATGAGACCGGTGAAGAATAAGAACAGCTGCTGGAGGAACAGCACTAATAAAACTGTGATATCTACAGACAAGCAACGCGTTCAATTTAACGACGGGAAGCGACTGCTTGGAAATTCTCTCACGCAAAAAGGTGTACACACACACACAAATCCAACAGTCCGCTCTCCCTATGGAAGAAAACATTACATCATGAGAAACACAGGAAAGACATTTTCCTTGACCCACTAAAATCAAACATCACAATGTTCCCATTAACTGAGAGAATAAGCTGACACGTTGTAGACCCCTCTGCAGTCAGCCAAACTGGCCCTTACAGCCAGTGTTTGTGTTTACCTTGGATCAGACTCTGAGACACATTTGAAATGATCAATACAGAAAAAAGAAGTGTATTTGGAAAGCTGCAGGAGGAATGTGGAGCTGATGATACATATGATTTTTTAACCTGTCATGTGCATGAGCCACTGTTATTGAATGCAGCCATTGTGTCATATGTCGGTGGATGAAGACAGGGTTTGTTGTTGCTGGGTCTGTGTTTGTCTGAGGTTCTGTTTTCATCTGTGTTTGCTTGTTAGCAGGATTACGAAACTTGGTGGAAGGTTGCGTGTGGTATGGGTCAGGAAAGAAGCCGATCAATCTTGATGCGGATCCACATCAGGGGGCAGATCCAGGAACTTGTTTACACTTTAACATTATGAGATAGGGTGCTTTTTGACATTTTTGTGAATTTCTCAAGAAATAATGCAGACATCAAAAAAGCTGTTAAGTACAGTTACAAATTTTCCTTTCAACTATATCAGAGATTTTGCTTGCGTCTAATATGAGCATAATGATTCTGTGTACATTGTTTATGTATCTAATCTCAATACGCAATGTGACTCTTAGAAAGCCCTTCTAGTTTTATGATGTAAAACCTCATTGGAGATATTTGCAATTATAAAGCTACTTTAACTCCGTTTTTTTCTGGTGACACTTTTGAACTGTCTAAAATAAACCAATAAGAGGAACCACCTGAGCAAAGCAATCCTGCACAAAATAAAGCAAATGAATGGCAGCTGTACCTCCTTCCCTTTGGTGTCCCCGTTCTCGATCCACTCCACCGTCACACTGTCGTTGTCTTCATGCAGCGATGTGACCATCGCCTGGTGTATCCGTCCTGCAGTGAGGGGTTACACAGAGAGGACGTAAAGAGATGCTCGGCCCGCTCAGCATCAGCACCAATAGGACACACACTTTAAACTGCATGGAGCATTAAATGACACACAGTGAGCCATGAACAAACGGGATCTCTCCCTCAGAGTGTTCTCTGTTAATGTTTGCGTGACAGAAAATCTCCTGTCTCCAGTCCCAATTTAAAGACTAAAAGAAGATGCTAATGGGTGTGGCTCGTGTGAGGGATGGTGATAATGCTTTCCCCCTGTCATTCATTATGTGCCACACAACGGCTGCATTTACTGTCTGTTAACAGAGCCTGGCAGTCATGAAATAAAATCACACATCTGCAGCAGAACATGAGCTGGAATACAGGGGGGGTCGTTTAGTGCCGGCATGAAGAGATGCAGTCAGAGGGGAGAGGCCCCATGCATGCAACCATCCCTCCCTCATCTACAGGCCACCGCTGGAGGAGGCAGAGGCGGTTTGGTGCCTGCGTCTCCTCCTCTGCCGGAGCCATGGTGCAGAGGGATGGAGAGGGGAGGAGAGGGGAGGAGAGGCCGGACAGGTGACATTTGTTTGGCTCGGGTCAGAGACCAGCAGCCGCACAGGTGGACGGACCCGCCCGGCTGCTGGCCCGGCCGGCCGGCGCGTCTGTGGGACTGACAGACGGCAGCAGCAGGGCAGCAAAAAACACAATCTGGGTTTTTAAGGCTGTGGTGCTTAATTCATTCGTTTTTTGGGGTTTTTTTCACAGCAAACCCTGCATCATCCTCTCGCTGCGGTGAGGATGATGCAGCAGCCGCTCGATAGCACAAGCGCTCCCACTGCGGCGAGCGGCGACGTTAGCTCCGCTCATCCGGATCAGCCGGAGGGAGAGCGGTGCGTGAGAGGCAACTTACCGTCGCTCCGCTTTATTTCCACGTAAACCCCCACGAAGATCTTCCCGAAGATCGCGGCCATCTCTGCCCGTGTCCGTGTTTCCAGTAAGGGCAAGCTGAAATCGTGGCAGCGGTCCACTAAGGGCAAGCTCAAATCGTGGCAGCGGTAGCCCGTAGAGGCACTTCCGGTGTCAGCAGAAACTGCCACTGAATATGTCAAGGCAGCGGCCTTTGATGCCACACTGTTTGGTGGCAGGCGGATTGGATGCCACACTGTATGGGGGCAACTCCAAAGCTGCCTCCAAACAATGTGGAAACAGAGACAGCTGCCTTCAAACAAAGGTGGGAGCTGCCGCGGCCGGTGCCCTAATGCAGCCTGGCAGCAGTGTGGTTTCAAGTTTCAATGACACAAAACATAGGCAAAGCATTAGAAGCATCAAAGCAGAATCGGTACAAATATGACAAAGAAATCAGCCAAATAAACGAGCATGTTTCACAAA
Organism: Hippoglossus hippoglossus; assembly: GCF_009819705.1. NCBI lineage: Eukaryota > Metazoa > Chordata > Actinopteri > Pleuronectiformes > Pleuronectidae > Hippoglossus > Hippoglossus hippoglossus. The sequence continues at coordinate 3,115,232 of NC_047162.1, forward strand.
ACAAGTGCAGAAATACAGATCAATTATTCTTGGTGTTCAGAACAGTAACACGCTGATAAACATTCATAAACTACGTATAAATCTCAGGGAATAAGTCACAAACAGCGGTAGTGGCCCTCAAACAGGGTGGCAGCAGTGGCATCTGCCCCCAAACAGCTGTGGCAACTGACAGCTGCCTCATATCGCGGCAACTGCCTTCAACAAATCAGTGGCAGTTTCTGTTGCCACCGGAAGTGCCTCTACGAGGTGCCGCTGCCACGATTTGAGCTTGCTGTCTCTTCGTGTTATTGTGCAGTGGGTGTGTATGTTTGTGTGTGTGCGTGTGTGTTTGTGTGTAGATCCAAGTTGTGTGTGAGTGCTGCTGCAGACTCTGAGGTCACTGTCGGTCGGTGATGGGAGAGGAGAGGGAGCGTCTGCGCATGCGCAAGAGGAGCCGCTTCAGTTGGACCTCAACAGCATCTTCTGTCAAATCTTAAATACAAATGAAAAAATCTATTACTTCAGTGTGATGACACCTTAATACAATCTTGAAATACTTCACATTATTGTAACAGACAGTATTTTCAAAACATAATAAACCGCAACCGACCAAATATTGAAAATAAAACAAATACACATTCATACAATTACTAAATAATTCAGTACAGATAAATTCTAAAACAAATAATAAGCCAAATCTCCAAAATAGTGTGTAAACAATTTTAATGATATACATGTATAACAATAAATAGGAAAAAAATAACCTAGAAAGACATAAATAGACATAAATAGAATATTCTGTTTATTTAGTCAACAGTTCGGGTATATTTTCTATGGTGAGCTAGGAATGACAGTTACTTTGTTGTCCTAGTTGTTGCCAACGTTAAAGTCTAAAAACACTGAACTGAGCATCATATGTAAGTTCTGTTTTGTCTGCCAGGTCTCGATCCACACTCAGTTTTGCTTTCACTGAATGTGATGAAGAAGAAAATGGCTGTGTTTAGGAAATGTTTTTAAGATAATAGAGCTTTGAGATTTTTCCTGTTGACAACACATGAAATAACAAAACCGAGTTAGGACTAAAATAAAGTCTGAAAGCAGCTGGGGTAGAAATACAAAAAAATATTTAGTGATTCACAGGTCTTGATGACCACAAAAAGCTCTTTACAGTACAATTTTGTCACTAACCCATTCACACACACATTCATACAATGCATGTATGTGCAGCACCTTCTCTATCATGCACACATACACTCATACACTGCACTAACACAGCCTTCAGGGGGAGTTTCGGGTTCATAATCTTGCCCGAGGACACTTCAGTCTGTAGAATGGGGGAGACTGGGATCAAACTGCTGACCTACCGGTTAGTAAATTTCTGAGCTGTGTATTCTGAAATCATATGGAGCTTAAATACATTTACATGCATTTTACAGGAATATTATTTTCTATAATACAGCATACAGAAGAGATCTGAACTTGTAGGTTGTAAAATCCTTTTACTGAACACAAGATGGCATCAGAGACCAGCAGAGAGAATAATTCAGACTAGTTTTTAGAGTAGATTTTGCTGTTGTGACAGGCGACCTGTCCAGGGTCTGTCCCACTAACTCAGCTGGACACTGTGGTTCTCAGCGAATGTTTCTCAAACAGAAAGAAACAATGTATTTGTTTTATCAGTGGATTGATACATTTTTCTTGTCAGACAATTTTTTTAATTGTACTGCTCCAGATTGTATTTTTAGACTTTCTTCAAATCTTTGCTTTTCTCTTGTGAATTACTGGATATATTCAAATGAAACAAGGGAACATTCTAGCTGGTTTGTGAGGCTGAACTCTGCCACAATGCATTGAGACAAATGCTAACATCCATGTGCAAACCCTGCCACTGTAATTATAATGCTAACAGGCTAATAGCAATAGGCCTACCACATCTGCATCTTCATTTCTGGTTCTAGCATGTTAACATTTGCTAATTAACCAATTGTAGTTAATAATTATAAGTAGGCTATATCTAAGCATTTCAAGTCACATCTTTTACAGTGTGAGAACCATCCACACTCTGTATTATCATTACAGCTTTTCTTAGTTTTTGAGAAATCACCAGTTGTTTGTCACTTTGGCAGGCTGGTCTAAGTTCTATAATACCCATGAGCCTCAGCCACTGTTGCCATGAAGAATAAGTACAGAGGTACTTAAATATTTGTAAAGCAAGGCATAAAAAAAGAAATCCAAATTATAATTTAATAATAACATTAATAGAAATAGTAGAATGGTATAAAGTTAAAGAAAAAAAATGTAATTGTACATTTGAACAAGTTGGTATGAAACTAAAGTGAAAGACATTGAGGTTTTGTTATATGGCAACCGGACTAGTTTTATCTTCAACTGATTAAATGAGCACCGAAGAGACAAAGTGGCTTTATCCATTATTTCTATATTTTTCACTGGAAAGAAGAAGATATCCTGAAAAGGTGAAAAAGTTTGAATTGAACCATTGAACATTGTGGCATAGGGGGTCACACTTTTTTTTGTTTATTTGATCAAAACAATTTAAATTTAAACTTTATCAGTAATTTTAGGCCTTCTGTGAAATGCACCCTGGGAGTTGTAGTTTACATGTTCCTATATGTTTCTATTCATGCTACTCAAGCTGGTAACTCTAAAATATATAAATATGTTAATAATTTTGAACCTGTACCGTATAAGTAAATCACACTGGATATTCATGGTTGATATGAATATTACGTCACCACAGCTTAAAGGTTCAGTGTGTAGAATTTAGTGACATCTAGTGGTGAAGTTTCATGTTGCAGCTGAATACCCCTCACCTCACCCTCCCCTTCCAAACATGACAGAGAACCTGTGGTAGCCTTCAGTTGTCATAAAAACTCAAAAGGTGTTTAGTTTGTCCAGTTTGGGCTACTGTAAAAAACATGGCAGCCTCCGTAGAGAGGACCCGCTCCTAATGTAAATATAAAGTATTTAAACATAAAAGGCCCATTCTAGGGTAAAGAAAACAACAATTTGTACCATTGAGATGAAACACACTAGTGAAATCATCACTAGGATTATTTCATATTTCTGCCAATAGATCCCTTTCACCTAAATGTTACACACTGGACCTTTAATGAAAGCTTGAATCTACATTAATGAATCACATATCTAATGCACCTCCCTCTCTTAAGGCTAAGTGACCTTAAATAAACACACCCATGATGATTAGCAGGGGCAGCTGGGTCTGGCTAAATACTGAACCCATCATGGCGGATACTGTTGCAATGGTTACTAAATGCAATAGTGACTTTCTATCTTCAGGGACGATTGTGAGGACTCGGCTGTTTCTGACTGTCACTCCAAACTGCATGGAAACTGTGTTGTGCTGAGTGGTTGTATTTTACATTGAGGAGAAGCTGAATCTGAAGCAGAGGAGGACTACACAGCGTACGTGGTCACACACAATGACCTTCAGACAGGTGAGTACAACAACACGCTAACTGATTGTTGCTACTATGTGCACAAACTGCACATTAGTGTGTGTTTTTATATTGTCTACACATCGCTGTGTTGACTGTTAGTATTATTATTGTCATGAATTTAATTTATCTACTTTTTGCGGGTAACTTGTGCTTTACAAGAAATGTTCCATTTTATGCAACTTTTTACTGCAAGCTCACAACAATTTAGCAGCAAATACTGTACTTTTTTTCTCCACTACACTTAACCGACAGCTGCAGTTGCTTCTCATGTGAATATTTCACATTTTAAAAACTAGTGCCATGCCCGTTCTAAACCTGTTTGTTTGGAATGGGCTGTTTTCTTGTTCTGTGTTAAAGCTCTGGAGCTACTTCAGAATTGTTCCTTGTCATTAGTGAGTCCTCATCAAATTGACTACAGTCACTTTTTGTTGTTTGTGTGCTGGACGTTGTGTGCAGAGCTTTTTATAAACAGTCTATGGTGCAGAGTGAAGTTAGAAAACTTTGTGTTCATCCTGCCTGGTTTATCTGCAGTGAGGATTTTACAGTCCGTATTTTTCATAAAATGAAACTGAATTTTCTTTATTACTGTTCATGTGTGGGGCTTATATGTTTGAATGATTTACTTAACTGCTGTTAGTTTTTCATACATTACATGTTGACTATTTCAGAGGTCTGTACTTTTACTTTAAAGTCAAATTGTTAAAGAGGAAGTGATTCTATGAATGTTGTTGCCATGACGGAGATCAGCACCTCTGGTTCCCGTAAATGTTTGTGTCAGTCTGATATGGTGAAATAAATACACATGCCAAGTGTGAAGCCCATAAAATGAATGGTTTGCTAGATGTACGCTCCACATACAGACAAACGGTATTGGAATTAGTAGTTAAATATAATAGTCAGGTAAATAAATGTACTTTGATTAATATTAAACCAGTGGCTCCAAATCTATTTGGTTGGAGCCACTGGTTACATCATGTCAGGGTTGTGACCAGTTCCACCAATGAGACATTTCTCTTCTAAACATCTTATGGTTTCATTTCAATAACTCTTTGCATGTTTAGTGTGCAGGGCTGGATGCAGGTTTTTGCAGGCTGTCACAAATTCTAGATTCTAGATAACCAGAGTCAGGTAACCATCCTATTTCATGAAAGACCAGAAAACCGCAGCAGCTCCACATATAGTCTGTGTTTATTCAAACTTAAAAAGAAAAACTTGAGATAACCTTTTTATGCATGTTGTAGCAGCTGAAGTTCCGCAAGGAGACATTGTACTTCAAGTAGCCATTAGGAAACCTGTAATCACAGATTTCAAGAATCAATATTGGGTCATTCAAATAAATATCATGAATGACTGGAAAACTAATAATCCAAATAGCTGCCAGTTAATTTAATTTATTGACTAATTTGTTTAGCAATGCAAAAAAACAAAGGAACTTGAGGTTAGAGTAGAAATAATTAAATGATCAGTTGATGGACAGAGAAGTGACAGATAACTAGTCAATTAATAGTTTCAGTCACATGTGAAGCAAGGTCAAACGCTCTTTGATTCTCAGATCTCTTGCTTCTCTTTGTCGTCACATTTTTTTGGGGTAACCTGGAATTTTGTCCGAACAAGACAAGAGCTCTGAAGATGTGATGGCGTATGAATCCGTGATGAAAACAATTGTCCCACATGAGAGTATTGAGACGTGCTCACAGTGGCTCATCCAAACATCTGTCCGTCTGGCACAGCGCTATCCCCACACACCCACCACCCTCCCAAAGCCCCAAGCTGGAGCTGTCACTCCCCCTGCGTAAGATGCATCCATCCACTAGGATGACTTAACACTGCCTCCTCTGCTCATTCACCCCCCTCTCCCCCCCTCTCCCCCCCCCCCCCCAGTCTTTCATTAACAACGCACGTTTCCTCCACACAGACCGACAGACCCACAAACACTGACACAGCCCCTCGCTACCCATCAGTCCACCCAGTCCCCGAGGTGTCGGCCATCACTGTCTTTCGTTTCCCCAGCAACCAATGCCTCGCCTGTCAGACTTGAGAGAGTGCTTTTCTCTGTTTGCTTTGGTTTCCAGAGGATTAATGGACATTCATTATAGTGCTGGTGATGTGTTTAGGTGTGGGGAACATGCACTGAAGCATGCTACACAATAACGACTAAATACAATGAATTAGAGCAGCAATGATTAGTCGATCTATGGATAATTAATCTGCAAGAATTTTGATAATGGATTAATCATCTCATACATTTTTAAACAAAAAGAGCCAAACATCCTCTGCAATATAACGGTCACATTTATCTGGATTGTGGAGAGTTGGTTGCACCAGACAAACAAAACAAACAAACTAGCTGAGGTCATCTTGGACTGAAATATTTCAAAGTGCATTTTTTTTATATTTTCTGATTTTCTCCGGCCCAAATGATTTGAGAAGGATTAATCAATAATGAGATTCCACTTCGAGAACAATTATGCTTCTATAAAAGATGCAAACTCCTCATTTACCCAAACTACTCTGACATCTGACTGTCTCAGGAAACAAGCTCCAGAGCTAATTTGTGCAGTGAAAAATAGCGACTGAACCCAGGCTGATATTCATACATATTTCTGTGGATCATTCGCATTATTTTACATACCAATATAACATGCAGTGCAGCTACAGCAAGGGATCTATTTTGCAATCATGGATAATTCATGATCTGCACAGACACTGCATATAAAAATCCCTTTGAAGGTGGTTTGGGACTTGGAAATTCCCTTTTCTTACACTTTGCTCCACTTTGTAAAGGCCTCGCTTCTTGTGTTACTGTGTGAATTTACACACGCTGAAACATGACTCACCTGTGGTATATAAGCTAACATCAGACCAGCGTGTTAGAATTAAGAGTCTCATGCAGACATGTGATGACATGAATAGTGTTGCCATCTTTACCAGACAGAATCAGAGGTGTTGGTGGGTGACCTACAAAATCAGTGTGTCTGGTTATGATCAGGTGTGTACTGGTTCTGTGCAGTGGTAGAGAAGTACTCAGATTCTACTAAAAGCAACAACCACTGAGTAGAAGTACACAGTTACAAGTAATAGTATTACAGTCACATTATACCTAACATATACCTAGACCTTTACATTTCATTTAAGGACAGAGTTCAGTGGTGATTTTCATGATTTAGTGAATTTTAAAGGGTTTTTAACCCTTAAACCTCTTTTAAAGATAACTTGTTTTAAATATATAAATTCACATGTACATTCTATGTACATTTCAAATGTACATAGAAACCAGAATCCTTATTAGAGTAGTACTTAGTAGAGCACATATCTATATGCCAGGGTCCCGAGTACACTTAAATTCAATCAAGCTGCACCAAATTGCACACACTCACAGAAATTAGTCCCCCAAATATGCCCAATTTTTTTTTCATCGAGATCCATTAATTATTCCCTGAGAAATCAGCGAAAATTGCAGAAAAGCCCCATCTTGTATTATAAATAGTAATAAAGAAATTACATCCCTCCATCAAGTTTCAAGATAATCCATTCAGCAGTTTTTGCGTAATCCTGCTACAGACAGACAAACAAACAAACAAAAAACACAGACAAACACAGATAAAATATAAACCTCCTGGACAGAGGTAGTGATTCCCTGAATTGGTTGCTTCAACATTTTGTTAATTTACGTTTTAATAATATTGAATCTATTGCATTTTTAATACAGGGATAATAAATGTAATGTAATGTATCACTGTGTTTTTAATTAGATTGAACTGGATAATTAACAAGTTGATAGATTATTTGCACTGGTTTCTAACCCTTGAACGTACCATAGACGGACTATACCTGCATGTCCATTCATTATTCTTATGTTTAATGTAAATTCTGCCCTGAACTAAAAAATTAGGTTCATCTCTCCTCTATTTTAAGGGTTTTTAAGAACCCCTTTACTTAAATAATATTTTAAATGCAGGTATTATTTGTTGTAAGGAAATTTTGACCTCAGTAAAGACAATAAGAATCTGAGAACTGCTTCCACCACTGGCTGTATGTGACGTGTCGGCCATGTCAGCGGTCAGCACATTGTTGACTCCATGATGACCCATCAGGCCGACGTATGTCAACTACTGTAATGACACCAAATCCCCTGCTAATTAATAATCCCTGTCAAATCAGAGGATCTGTGCTGAAGAATCAGGACTGAGAGGTCTGAGGACAAAGGAGGACAATCGAATTACCGTCCATTTTGCTGATTTCATTTCCATGGTGGAGGCCGCGGCAGTGGAGCGGCGTCAGCGGGTAATGGTTTCTGGCAATGATGGGGCCCTTAGTCCTGTTCACTGGAGCTGCAACATCCCCCCAGGGTTTCATTGGCAGTTAGAGCCATCGTTTCTCTTCTCTTGATGTCATTTAATGAAAAAAAAAAAAGAAAGTTATGTTTGTCGTTAACCTAGTGCACTATTCTTTTATGCATAAAAAAAACTAGGTTATTGTGTCCGCTAAACAATGTCCTTGTGTAACTGTGTAGGTCAATTGAATGTGGAATGAGTTCATTTGGAATTCATATATGAGAGTTGTGTCTTTGTTCAGGCTGCAAATAAACTGAAAAGCTGCACCACATTACGGTTATTGTCAAGGAACAGAGCAGGGACCTTTAATTGGAGGGTGAGAAACAGGAGGAGGAGGAAGAAGAAGAGGAAGAGGGCAGGGGGGGGGGGGGGGGGGGGGGGATGCTGCTGCAGTATTTAAAGCTGAGAGGAGGAAAGGGAGAGAGACTTCTCCGGGGTTAGGGTGCTTTACTTTGAAGTGTGTGGTGGGACCGTGTGCTGCACAGAATCCCCCAATCCTTCGTCTATCAGGCTTTCTTTACTGCCGTGTTTGCTCATTATGTTTTCATGGGCTGATTCTAGATGCCTGAGTCGAATCTTTTGGCCCAGGAGAGAGAAACTCCAGGGGAATAGGAATGAGGCAGAGACGCTCGTGTATTTTCAGGTCGGCTGTCGACATGGATTGATGCCGCTGACATCAAAACTACTCCTTTGAATCCAGTTGATACCTCGGCATGTAAAGAATATGTTATTGTGATTCTTTGATTGACAGGTCCTATTCGGTTGGCTCAGACGAACCAAGCTACCTCAACTCGGTCTGTCCCCTTTTTTTTAATAATGAACCATTAACATCACATTGTATTTCTTCTTGCTCATTAAATTGTTCTTCTTTGGTCTTAGGAGCTCCTGCCTCAAAATTATGTCACACAAATGACAGAAAAACATCAGTAAAATCTTTTTTTAATGATGCTTTACGGATTTGTGTTCGTTGTTCCATTTATTATCCATTAAAGACCATTTTTTTAAATAGAAACCTTGCGGATGGTGTAACGAGACCCAAAAATGTCATAAAGATACACCATTAGATAAAGGGCAATAATTACATAAACTCAGAAAAACTGATCAGTAAATAATTAATGGTTTCTATTATGGAATTGTAAATAGATTGTATTCACGTTTTAAGGGGCTTAACACAACCAGCTCAGCTCCACACAGGCAGCTCCCGAAACAGCCTCTGTAAAACAACCAGAGTGAGAAACCTTCCAGTCATTTGGACTGAAGAACCAGGACGTTTCAGAAGGACCTGCATGGACCATTACGAGTATTGGTTGTTGCCCATTTTTAGGCCACATGAGTGCAGGACAAAGTAACATGATAAGCCTGTATCCAAGATTTAAACAGGGTACATCATTAATATCTTCCTAAAATCTTAAGTTTCAGGCTTCATATGGTAAAGCTGAAAAAAGATTGAATCAAAAAGTGTTGTCTTTGGCCTACTGTAATAATGCTGTTGATGCTTTTTATGCACTTTTACAATAAATAAACAAAGTCTCCCAGCTTGTATATGTGGTTGCATGATGACAGAAGCAGAACTAAAGATAATAATATAAGTATTTAATTTTTTTTAAATCCTAAATTGCAAAACAATAACAGTAACTAATCATATTGTAACTAAACTAAACTGCAGCACCGAGACGGCGGAGACGGCGAATGGTCACAGGTTGCAGTTTGGTGTTTACATTAAAAGTGCAAGAGTGAGTCCTAAAACCTGCAAATACATTTTTAGCACTTTGCACTCCCCTGTCAGTGAAGTCAGTGTGGTTGTTTGGGGGGTTAGAGGCCTGAATTGATTGTACAAAATGATAATAGAATGAAAAATCATTTATTCTACATGACATGTATGACTCGAAAAAAGTTGGCTGCTACCGAGTGGCTAAATGAGACTGCAGAGGTTGTCTGGGACATCAAACGTCATCTCGCCAAACTCGAAACTGATCCACTCACTCGTCTCTTCCACAGCCTTTGCTTTTCAAATCGAGATCAGCCCGGCAAATTTAAAATGTTTGAAGTTGGAAACGTAGCAGTGGTGACATTAAAGTCATGTGACTGTCAAATAACTTCATAACCTTAGCTTTTTTTGTCCGACGATTATATTTAGGCTACAAAACTCATGAAACTGATGTTATCTTATTTCCTGCATAATCCCCAAAATGCCATTGGCTTCCTGTCGAGAGAGCCAGGGTGCTGCAGACTTGTTGGTTGGGGAAATTAGTTTCAGGCAGTCGGCACCTGCACTGCTGACGGCTCAACTTTACCACACGGTGCTCAATTGAGTTTTTAACACGATTTGATACAGTGCTTTCATGTAATGTATACGGGTGGCACTGCAGTTAGTTAGGTAATTTCTAAAATCCTGAATACCAGTGTAAACTCAATATGTATTGAACTCAGGAAGACTGTGGTAGTAAAGGTTGGGTGGATGTGTGCGACTGCACTGGTGTGAATGTGGAATGGAAGTTGGGCTTTTTCTGATGATTTATCAAAGCATACAAGTAGAGGTACAATATGCCTTGATGTACAACATGTAGATAATAATACATATTTTATTTTACTGTTAAAACTATTCAGAATTAGTACAATAAGTTAATTTCATTTGAGATCCAATTGTTGAAATGAAGTGTTCACAAGGAGCTTTTGAAGGCAGACACAAGCAGTTGATGGAGTCTCTCTAATGCATTTCTCTCTGACCTGATACTCACTCTGAACCAAATCTATGTGGACTCGCTCTGTAATGTGATGCATTAGAGTCATGTGGCACAGAAATCCAATACTCCCAGCCTCTCCACCAACCATCACCCGGGCCATAAACTGGGCTAAATTTAGTGGAGTCTTTTGTCTCTGGCAGCTGTGAAATCTTATCATTTTTATTATGGAGACTTGTCAACATGCTGAAAATTGACGCCTTGTCAGATGATGCCTGTGCTGTTTTAAGCGTGATTCCATCGATTCCTCTCCTCCAACCCGTCCGTTATCTGTAGCTCGCGTGCCCTTCCTGTTGCACCGCTTGTCACTTATTTCAATACGACTGTTTCATGGGGAGATGATAAAGCCATTATCCAGCCTATTCAAAACCTGTCACACGCCGCCGCTGAGCGGGTAACAATTAATTTTCTCCTGTGACAACGCCTCAGCCGCTCCCTGAATGGAGATTAAACTTCTTTGTCAATTTTTATTTGAAAATGTATGTTTCACAAACGAGTGTGTGCCGTTCAATTTGGCACACATCACTGTGCTCACAATCCATTTGATGCCCCTCGGTGGGGCCCCAGAGCTGTCAGCCGGCGAGTCACGGGGATGCTGGGGATTGTGACAAACTGCAGCAGATGACAGCTGAAAGATGATGGGGAGCGATTGTGCAGCACTGCCGGCAGAGGGGAATTTACTGTTATATAAGTGCAGCAATGCACTTCACATACATGCAAATGTGTGCATGTGATTAGGCCGCCCTTCAAAGATTAAAACCCACCTGCTGTAACCAGGCAAGACCAGAATTTTTGATATCAAGTACTTTGTCAACATCAGCAGTGTATTAACACTTGATAAGTGGTTTATTCCCCACTTGTGTTGTTTCTATAAGGACATTTAAGTGATTATTAATGTACAGTATTTGTCAACAAATTAAACTTCTCCACCCCGACATTCAAAAGGAACCGAACAGGACATTGAGGCTAAAACTTGGTGTAAATGACCTCGTTTCGAGTCGAATATGAATCTCGGGGGGTTTACGGACACTTGGACGACACCACAGGAGCAGCATGGAGGCATTTCAAAGTTTTTTTTCTGCTGTTTTTTACGTTTGAAGAAGTGGTCACGAGTTACTTCAATTATATTGTATTTGGCTGCAACAGTGTTTACCCCTGAAACTCCAGAAGTGTTTTGTGAACTCAAACACTTCACCCACCCCTCCATCGACATAGTGGTGAGTAGATAAGGAGGGAATTTTCATTTTTGGGAGAACTATCCCTTTATCATACTATAAGAGTTTACATACAAAACAACACATAGATCAGAACATACAGTAACAACAACATGTTTTCCTAACAGCAGAGAAGCATATTACAAACATCCTAGTCCATTGAATGACAAGATATTAAAAGGTAAATATTTATTTATTTACCCAGTACCAATGAGTTGTTTTGACCAATTGTTAGTATTGCTTTTAATATTTCTGTTGGATTCTTTTCAGTACCTAATCTAAAACATTGTCATTTTATCCCGTTATTTGCTGTTCGGTCATTTACAAAAAACATAAAATTTGACACAACATGCTAAGGTTTGATATTGAAACTTTTATTGTTAGCTGTACAAAATAATGTATACTTTTCCTTCTGTGTTGAAGACTATATAATTGTATCAGTTGGCATCTTATGAATACAGAATTAGAAATGTTGCAGTAGCTAGATTGAATCATGAAAGAGCATGAACCGTAAATTAAGATTATCTCCACTTCCCCTAATTGAACCAAAATCTAAATATTCTGCATATAGGTGATTTTTTTATGCTTTTGACGTCATCTGGAGCCAGATAATGTGCAGTAATGCACTTTTTAGTTTGGTCCATGTCCCATCCACTAACATGGAGGTGGTGGGGTTTAGGACATTTATTGCATCCAGCCACCAGGGGGCAATCAAGATGTTTTGGCTTCACTTTGGGGCAGCTGTCATGTCATCTATGCCAGAGCAAAACTAAAAAGCTTAACGAGCCAATCATTCTCAATGTGACTAGCCTAGCGTCAGATTAGCAGAAAGTGCCTCTTTCTCTTTGAAGTGAAAGTCATTAGATGTGGTTTGGTAAGCTGAACCTATAAATCACATGCTTAAGTATATTAGCAGTGGATTGATGAACTGTTTTGATTTCAATAAAACATATTACAATCACAGTATTATTTAGTTTTATATGTCATTGTTGAAAAAATCACTGTAGTAACTTCTAAAAATAATTAAGTGTGGAGTGCTTTCATTCTAATGACACATGTAAATAATAAAAATGTGTTTTCCTAAACAGACAAGAAAGTTGAACGAGCACATGTTATCTGTATTTACTTTGACTCTCATATTCCCCCTAAGGCTACTGCATAATAAAATGTAATATGCTCTATGGCAGTTGTGATTTTAGGTAAAATAATCAGGATTAAAGCCCATAAAATTAGGGCATTAGCGCTTTTGTATTACTGTTTTCTGTTGAGTGGTCATGGTTTTCTGCTGATTATAGTTCATTGAAAAGTACATATTAAATACTAATATCAATAATGCAATATTATTTCTGGCTACATGATTTTAAATGGCTGCAATTTAGATTCATGATGCACGTACAAAAACAAATGGTTAAGATCAGAGCCTCAGATGAATACCTCCACTTTCTCACATTTCTCGGTGGGGGAACAGCCCTCGATCCCTCTCGAGTCCGTGCATCGACAAAGCTGGTGGAGAGAAAACATTTTTTGTTATGAAATATGCATGGTGTGTTCAGCACAAAATATGTCACTGCTATCCTACTCCGAACTGCTTTCCATGATCCGTCTTTTATGAAAAATGCATGTGTTGTTCTGTGCCTGAGAACTTCTGTGCAGCCCAACTCAGTTCGATTAGGGAGGAATCAAAGTGCAGATCCACAGCGAGGAATAATTCATCTTCGCGGAGATGCTTTTTGGTTCTCCAAAAACTTACATGACATTGAATAAAGTGGAGGGTGGAGGATTCCTCTCTTGCATGAAGCAGCCTCCAACATCCTTAACGCGGAGCATTCACAAAACAGAGCCACAAGCTACAATAAATCTCCCACTGTGTAGAAGTCTGTGCCACTGATCCCGAAAATACTCTAATAAATCAATAATTACAGCTCGTAGCTGTGGGATAAAAAGTTTTTAAAAGAGATTCACAAAGTAAAAACCTTCTTCATCACATGATTGATAGATAGTGGTTGAGACAGAGATGCTTGTGAATACTGCGTCTGTCGGTGTCTCCCTGAGAGGTGTAGATTTATAACAGCGTTGGAGCAGCTGAAGGCCTCGTCCTCCACCTATCAGGCTACTATTAATCACCTACCCCAGGATTAGAGGTGCAGGAATCACGTTAATTAATAACCATAAACCTCTATGAATTTTTATCAGCCAGTCACGTTTGTTTCCGGGGAGACTTTAGGACTCTGATGGAAAACCCCACCTTTAAGACACATCTGTCAATAAATGATCAAACACTGAGGCTGTTTTTTTTCCTCCCTGGCTGTAAATGCTGTGTGAAGAATGATTCTACATTTCTTTGTGTTTTTATTAACAGATAAAAGTACAACATATTATGCTCCTTGGTCTTGAAAGTAATGCTTGTTACAAATTTGTTGTGGTGGCTAAAATATGCATACAATGTATACAGTGCACATGCTAGGTATGCATCACCCCATGTTTTAAATTTTTCATTATTGATTAGAGTTGGAGGTGACTTCTTTTAATGTCCGTAAATCTTAAACCAAAAGACGAAATTTGACAAAGAAAAGCAGAAAATCTTCTCTTTTGAGATGCTTCAATCTGCTTATGTTTTTATCATTTTTACTTGATGCTCACCCATTCAAGTTACTCACTACTCTCTGGGCTAGTGCAAAATCTTGGTCTTAGTGCAATATACTGTTCACAGAACTACACAACTGCCTCATATATGTAGGTGTGTATTTATTGTTTATAATGATCCCTGTTTGGTTTTCTTATTTGTAAACTTTATATGCAATGCATATATATATACAGTATATGTGCCAAATCTGTTTCCCTATTCTGTTGCATGTTTTATGTATATTGTGTGAAACACTTAGGGAGACACACAAAATGTTGTTGCACAGCTGTAAAATGACAATAAATTCATTTTATTCTATTCTATCAATCCGATTAATAGTCAAATTCATTCCAAATTAGTCGATTGACTAATGCTTAAACGATTAGTCGATAAGATGCTCATGTTTACAGCAGATGAATACTAATTGAAACCTTATATTATTTTTGTTCTCTGGTCTGTTTTATAAAGCAAAAGATAAAACAACAGACACCTTCCTCCAAGCTCTTTAAATACATTGTGATGCTCAGTGATTCTCGTACAGTAACAGTTTCCCTCTCTGTGCTGTTGTGCTTGTGGCCTGTAAATATATGCAGGCCGTGTCTCTCCATCCCCTCCTCACACATTCATTTGGTTTACTGGCAGCTTTGGCAGCAATCACTGGAATGACCTGAGCTAATGTAGCGGGGAGATCAGTAGACCACGGCGAAAATCCTCCCGCACACTCTCTCCCTCGCACACATGCGCACAGAGACACATCTGCGACAGACGAAACAAAGGACCAGAGAGCGGAGGGTCAAAACTGGATCATCAGCACACTGAGCCAACACCCGCGTTTGTTTGTTCACAGCAGAGCAGCCATCTCTAAATGTTTTTCCTTCTTTCTCAGTTTGTTATATCGTATAAATATACGTGGCCTGTTCATACGTCCTCAGCCCTCTGAAGCAGCTTTGATTTGATGGTAGATGACTGATGCTGTGAAAAGAGCCCGGGGCAGTGTTCTTGTAAGCATTAAAATGCGTGTTTCATCATGACAGCACTCTCCCAGATGAATATTGCAGGCAGAAGGTGGGAAGGCAGTGGGATGGAGTGTTAAAACCCGTAGACATGGGATGACGAGGGAAAGGGAGGGTTCCAGTGGTGCTCTGTGTGGTGGCCCTGGAAGTCAATACACTGTAAAAAAAACACATGAGTAAAAATAAGCAAGAAAACACCCTGAAAAAGACGCTGCAGAAACAGACAAAAGCATTCTATAGGGACGACTTGTGAAAACTTGTGATCACACACTGACCCTGTTTGTTACGGTTTGTGGCTCAAGGAGTTCTTCACTTCATGACTTATGAGGTCAGTTTATTGGAAATCGAAGGTCTGCAAAGCAAACACCAGGTGTATAACAACTATCTGCTACAATATTTGAATCAATCAATCAAAATGTTAAATCCAAACTAAATATTTTGCCCATTTTCCAATGCCAGATTTGGGGCAACTTCAGTATTTACAGCGCGTCTTTGGATTTATTCAATATTTCTGCATTTTTGCTGTGTTGTCTTTAATTTTTCATCTGTTGTGTTTTCTGACTCTGCAGCGCATTTCTGTATTTGCTACAGCTTTTTGTATATTCACTGTATATTCTGTAGTTGCAGTGCGTTTCTGTATTTTCAGGGCAGACTGAGCCGTACCCTTACTCGTGTGGAAAAATACAAATTCCTTCATGTCCAAATTCTGTCGCTGATTCAGAGGAGTTTTATTCACTGCACCGTGGAGACAGCGTCACAGCAAGGCAACACAATTATGTTAACTGGTCAACAGTTAGGAGAGATTTTATAACATCACATCATTAAATCTAAAAGCTTGTGGATTGGGCTGAAACAAAGGGTCTGCATGAGGACGAAAGGTTAATGCAATTTAGGAAGTGCTGGACAGGCTAATTACAGTGTTCCTGCTAGTAGCCCATTTGGTCAGTCTCCTCACCCCCTCTGCTAACCTGATGTCTATATCGGGGGGGGGGGGTTCTGGTTAAATTGAATACACATGTAGGCTACAAAGTCTTCTCGCAGGTCACCTTCCTGGGAGAGTTAGTTCTGTGTTTTACACATAATTAAAGTAGAACCAGTTTGTCTCATGCAGACTAAAGGAAGTGGATCTGGGTGCATTCAGAAAATAACAAGAAGAGTAGTCAAATATTTTCTTCTACACTGGCTATCAGAAAGTGGTGAGAAGGCCGGATGGGCTGGGGCTAGCTGGTTACCAGTGGAAGCAAAGGAGTAGAAGCAAAATCAAAGTATTTAAGAGACAGCGCTTGGTGGTTAAAGGAAGGACTTTAATGCTAAAATTGACATGTTTTTTCTAGATGAGGGATCGAACAGCTCTTTGCGATTTCCATTTAAATCAAACTGGGGGTTGTCTTATATCGGAGGATAAAACAATACGTGCTCTTGACATCAGATATGATTTTCGAAGGGAGAGACTACAGTGTAGACTTATGTTGTTTGTACTTTTAATGTTGCTCGGCTTGTAGTCTCACATATCCGGACCTGTTTCCACTGTGCTGAGTCAGTGTTGCACACAATATCATTCTGCTATAGAAAAAACGCTCTGCCATATTTATATTACTTTAACATAATCACTATTGTTTTGTGTGGTGCCCCATCAAAATGGTTAATTAACCACAGAGAAAATGCCACTGAAAGACAAATGAAAACTTCTTGATCTCATAATCTCGATAATCATCAGAACCTTTCATATTCAGCGTGTGGGTTACAGCTCAGAGGTTGTTCTTCCCGTAGAGATGGGAATTATGAAATGGCAACTGGCAGGAAGCAGAAGAGGAGGAGAAACCTGGAATAGGTGCCCAAATGACCACGGTGTTCATCTGATGAGTCAGACTGTGTTCAGTCAGTTTATAGTGAGTCTTTGGTAAGAATGTCTGACCATCACATTTTCAAACAGCTGGATAAAACTATTAGGTGGTCAGACGCCCATTTTTTTTATTTGATCGTGTGATCTGTAGACGCAGCAGTTTTTTTTTGTATTTGTTTGTGTTCCCTCTGTGGTGTAGTTTGCTCATGTAATGTTACTACCAATGAAACTAATATAAAATAAGGAATAAAGGTGAAAAATGTAATATGAGCGAGCTGAAATGACTGTGTGTTATTTTACCATACAGTATGACCATTTGTGGAGCTTTACAATATTGAATTAGGGGATCAAGAGTTCTTTACACAATTCATATCCATTGACATTTTGTGGGCTCACAGGTTGCACATTGTGCCCCCGTGGAGAAAGCAATCGATGGCCTCAGCATTTCTCTGTGGACCCACACCATCCTGCTGCACAGGGAGGGTGTTTGCTGTGCGCCCTGTTCCTGTGCAGCCACATAGGAGAGCTGTGCACACAACTCTGTAGATTCACACAAGGGGACAGGGGTGGTCAAGATGCTGCTTACTCACCTATTCAGCTCACGTCTGGACCGAGAAGGCGGACAGACGAGGAAGGCAGGTGGGTGCCTCCTTCACAGCTGAACCCCCAAATGTCATGGCGAGGGCAGCATGTTATTGCCATGGAAACCCAGCCGCAGTTATATTTGATTTTGATCAGCAGCAAGGCTCCGATAAGATCCCCCTCGCTGCTCTCTGCTCTCCAGGTGACAGGATTTTCGAAGTTGAGAGGCAACCTGGAAGAGATCGTAGTCGCTGAGCTGCTGGGATTAGTTTTAACTCTGGTGATAATTGGACTGGGGAAGGGAAGACTCCATCTACATGATTTCTTCTTCCTTTTCCATCTGGAGTTCTTCCTCATTCTATACGTTTTTCCCTCGCATCTCTCCATGCTGAAAAAGCAACACGGAGAAACACTGTGCGATACGGGTTCAAATGTGCTACTAAATTAAATCATTTCTAATAGACCTGAAATACACAAAACAACCCACGTGAATCATGAGCAACATCTAGATTACTGTATCTAATACTACACAGGCCCCACTGCCTGCAATATGAACCCCTCCGTCTAGACTCCCATTACCCGCCTGCACCTAAAACAGAGGAATCAATACCATCGCAGGGAGTTATAATGGCCCAATTACTGTTTGTAGGTTTGTCAATGCCACGTCTCTGAGGACGCCTGCAAAAGGCCACACGAACACACTGGAGTAACGCTATACATTTGTAACAGGGGGCATGTGTGTGTGTGTGTGTGTGTGTGTGTGTGTGTGTGTGTGTGTGTGTGTGTGTGTGTGTGAGATGTTTTATATTTCATAGCCTGCACTGCTGTGACATTTAAGAGAATAAGGTGCCTGAGCCACCGTGTGTTGAGACTTGTTTATATTGTGGCTTTGTGCTGGAGGCAACAGCATGAACACACGGTGCATTTAAATGTGATGTCATATAAAATGAACAGAAAGTCCAGAGATAAAATGTTGTTTTTGGAAAACTTTCAATAAGTATATTAACATAATACTGCACTTTAGACTTTACTACACTTTTAATGTATTTATAGCTGCACTAATTAATGAAACAAGGAAAAAAATATTTGAGCACTGCTCAAGTATTATTGTATTATAACTTAAATTTATTTTTTGGTTTACATTTATTTTCTACCCTAACCCGCCTACACCAAAGAAGTTATGTTGTCATCTATGTTTGTTTGTTTGTTATTTAGCAACATGATTCCAAAACTATTAGATGGATTACTATGAAACATGTTGGAAGGATGTGGTACGGGTCGGGGGAATTTGACATTTTGTGATGTCTTCACATATAAGTCAGGGAATGGATCTAGATGGGGGAAAAAATCCAACATATTTAGTAGATTATATTTGAGTGTGTACAATTTGGTGGAGTATAGTGGTATAGTGTGTTCTCCTGATATATTTTTTAAATATTTCTTGTAATGTTTTCATTGGTATTTTCTATCTGAGAGGATCAAGCCCATTTTGCACACTTTTCCAGTCAACACGAAACTCCTGTGGTTACTTTTTCTGCACTAATGTTTTAGTTTAGTAGTCATTGGTCTACTGTGTGTGACGAGAAAGCAAAGTGTGGAGTTTTAGTGTCTATCAGTTCCTTGTTTTGTTTTGAGTTTAGTTTTAGTTTATGCTCAACACTTATCATCCTCCTTTTCAAATAACAGCAGGCAGCTGTCACCAAACAAGAGCATAGGTCAAATCTTAGTATCTAGCTGGACAGTGTATGGTCAATGTTCAAATTTGCTAATAAGCATATTCATCACATCACTGTGTTGTATTTACATTCTGTCTTGTGTCAGCTGGTTGCAGCCCTTTATCTATTTTCTTCCCTCCTACTCTCTGCACTCACATAAACAATCATAACAGCTGCATTTTCCATAAAGATGTTCACTGTTCGTACATTCTCTCTGTTGTCTGTTGTAGGTCAAAGGACAAAGTA